>NC_058080.1:733571439-733797264 GCF_014858855.1 Bufo gargarizans
GAGGTGTGCAGGGAGTTCTGCTGCAGCGCCCATCGACACCAGACTGATGCAGTAAACAGTGCATTCCTCCGCCACGGAGCTGTGTACAATGTGGAATCTCACAGGGTGCAGAGACCTTAGAGCTTATTCCCGAGGAATGCGGACAGTCCAGCACGGTGACATCGAGGTCCACACTACTCCTCCTCAACCATTCTATCAGGGACTCCACATCATGTGACCCAGCTCCTGGTGGGGCGCACACTGGTACAGTGAAGAGGAGGCGGTGCACACTGGTACAGTGAGGAGAAGGAGGTGCACACTGGTACAGTGAGTAGGAGGCGCACACTGGTACAGTGAGTAGGAGGCGCACACTGGTACAGTGAGGAGAAGGCGGTGCACACTGGTACAGTGAAGAGGAGGCGGTGCACACTGGTACAGTGAGGAGGAGGAGGCGCACACTGGTACAGTGAGGAGAAGGAGGTGCACTGGTACAGTGAGTCGGAGGCGCACACTGGTACAGTGAGGAGGTGCACAATGGTACAGTGAGGAGAAGGCGGCGCACACTGGTACAGTGAGGAGGAGGAGGCGCACACTGGTACAGTGAGGAGGAGGAGGCGCACACTGGTACAGTGAGGAGGAGGAGGCGCACACTGGTACAGTGAGGAGGAGGAGGCGCACACTGGTACAGTGAGGAGGAGGAGGCGCACACTGGTACAGTGAGGAGGAGGAGGCGCACCACCTGGTACAGTGAGGAGGAGGAGTGCGCACACTGGTACAGTGAGGAGGAGGAGGCGCACACTGGTACAGTGAGGAGGAGGAGGCGCACACTGGTACAGTGAGGAGGAGGAGGCGCACACTGGTACAGTGAGGAGGAGGAGGCGCACACTGGTACAGTGAGGAGGAGGAGGCGCACACTGGTACAGTGAGGAGGAGGAGGCGCACACTGGTACAGTGAGGAGGAGGAGGCGCATACTGGTAACAGTGAGGAGGAGGAGGCGCACACTGGTACAGTGAGGAGGAGGAGGCGCACACTGGTACAGTGAGGAGGAGGAGGCGCAACACTGGTACAGTGAGGAGGAGGAGGCGCACACTGGTACAGTGAGGAGGAGGAGGCGCACACTGGTACAGTGAGGAGGAGGAGGCGCACACTGGTACAGTGAGGAGGAGGAGGCGCACACTGGTACAGTGAGGAGGAGGAGGCGCACCACTGGTACAGTGAGGAGGAGGAGGCGCACACTGGTACAGTGAGGAGAAGGAGGCGCACACTGGTACAGTGAGGAGGAGGAGGCGCACACTGATACAGTGAGGAGGAGGAGGCGCACACTGGTACAGTGAGGAGGAGGAGGTGCACACTGGTACAGTGAGGAGGAGGAGGTGCACACTGGTACAGTGAGGAGGAGGTGCACTTTGCCCCATGTGACTCTCCTCAGGCTCCCGCCGGCGGTGCACACAGGCACGGTAAGGAGGAGGCGGTGCACTTTGCCCCATGTGACTCTCCTCAGGCTCCCGCCGGCGGTGCACTCTGGTATGTTGAGGAGGAGGTGGTGCACTTTGCCCAATGTGACTCCCCTTAGGTTCCCGCCGGCGGTGCACACAGGTACGATGAGGAGGTGCATTTTGCCCCATGTGACTCTCCTCAGGCTCCCGTCGGCGGTGCACACAGGTACGATGAGGAGGTGCACTTTGCCCCATGTGACTCTCCTCAGGCTCCCGCCGGCGGTGCACACAGGTACGGTGAGGAGGAGGAGGAGGTGCACTTTGCCCCATGTGACTCCCCTTAGGTTCCCGCCGGCGGTGCACACAGGCACGGTGAGGAGGCGGTGCACACTGGTACGATGAGGAGGTGCACTTTGCCCCATGTGACTCCCCTTAGGTTCCCGCCGGCGGTCCACACTGGTATGGTGAGGAGGAGGCGGTGCACACAGGTACGGTGAGGAGGTGCACTTTGCCCCATGTGACTCCCCTTAGGTTCCCGCCGGCGGTCCACACTGGTATGGTGAGGAGGAGGCGGTGCACACAGGTACGGTGAGGAGGAGGAGGTGCACTTTGCCCCATGTGACTCTCCTCAGGCTCCCGCCGGTGGTGCACACTGGTATGGTGAGGAGGCGGTGCACTTTGCCCCATGTGACTCCCCTTAGGTTCCCGCCGGCGGTCCACACTGGTATGGTGAGGAGGAGGCGGTGCACACAGGTACGGTGAGGAGGAGGAGGTGCACTTTGCCCCATGTTACTCTCCTCAGGCTCCCGCCGGCGGTGCACACTGGTATGGTGAGGAGGCGGTGCACTTTGCCCCATGTGACTCTCCTCAGGCTTCCGCCGGCGGTGCACACTGGTATGGTGAGGAGGCGGTGCACTTTGCCCCATGTGACTCTCCTCAGGCTCCCGCCGGTGGTGCACACTGGTACGGTGAGGAGGAGGCGGTGCACACTGGTACGGTGAGGAGGTGCACTTTGCCCCATGTTACTCTCCTCAGGCTCCCGCCGGCGGTGCACACAGGTACGGTGAGGAGGAGGCGGTGCACACTGGTATGGTGAGGAGGCGGTGCACTTTGCCCCATGTGACTCTCCTCAGGCTCCCGCTGGCGGTGCACACTGGTACGGTGAGGAGGTGCACTTTGCCCCATGTGACTCTCCTCAGGCTCCCGCCGGCGGTGCACACTGGTACGGTGAGGAGGTGCACTTTGCCCCATGTGACTCTCCTCAGGCTCCCGCCGGCGGTGCACACTGGTATGGTGAGGAGGCGGTGCACTTTGCCCCATGTGACTCTCCTCAGGCTCCCGCCGGTGGTGCACACTGGTACGGTGAGGAGGAGGCGGTGCACACTGGTACGGTGAGGAGGTGCACTTTGCCCCATGTTACTCTCCTCAGGCTCCCGCCGGCGGTGCACACAGGTACGGTGAGGAGGAGGCGGTGCACACTGGTATGGTGAGGAGGCGGTGCACTTTGCCCCATGTGACTCTCCTCAGGCTCCCGCCGGCGGTGCACACTGGTACGGTGAGGAGGTGCACTTTGCCCCATGCGACTCTCCTCAGGCTCCCGCCGGCGGTGCACACAGGTACGGTGAGGAGAAGGAGGTGCACACTGGTATGGTGAGGAGGAGGTGCACTTTGCCCCATGTGACTCTCCTCAGGCTCCCGCCGGCGGTGCACTCTGGTACGGTGAGGAGGTGCACTTTGCCCCATGTGACTCTCCTCAGGCGCCCGCCGGCGGTGCACACTGGTATGGTGAGGAGGAGGTGCACTTTGCCCCATGTGACTCTCCTCAGGCTCCCGCCGGCGGTGCACACTGGTACTTTGCCCGGTGGCAGGAGGCGTTGGCTCTGTTGATAAGACTGGAATGTGAGGACCAAACATCACATGAACTGAGAAATATGCAGCAAGCAGCCATAACAATAAAACCACCGACGGCTGCATTGACTGACCACCCGGAGACAATGCCACCTGCTGTAAGCAGTTAGGGCCACACGCGAGGCGTTAGGGACAGGTCATCTCCGGGCGCTGTGTTGGGGTGCTCTGGGTATGTAGTGGTCAGTGGATGGACCACCAGTGAATCGGTGCAGGTGAGCCCGTCTAGTCCAACCCCAATCCAAGACCTACAGGACAGCAACTGCTGCCAACCTTCCTGCTGGCGATGACAGAAGCGTGTCAGGACAGGGATGATGAGAAGGATACATTGTGCGTGATGGATTAGATTGTGAGCTCCAGGGGCCAGGGATGATGGGAGTGATACACTGTGTGCGAGTTCGAGAGATTAGATTTGTGATCTTCTGGGGGTCAGGGATGATGGGAGTTATATACTGTGAGAGAGATAGGGAGATTAGATTGTGAGCTCCTGGGGTCAGGGATGACGGGAGTGATACTTTACAAGTAAGACATGTGGGCAGATGTTTGGATCGGGGGAGGGGAGCAGTTGGAGCAGCATTCAGTGACTCCGCTCCTTATTTGTGCAGAGCGCTCTCCCGGCGGGGTGTCTCCCAGCAGCTGCCGCTGACATCACTCCCCTCCAGAATGCAGACCCCCCCCCATACCGGATAATGTCAGTCACTTGACCCCGTATAGCCCCAAATATTACACTGTGTGCTCTGCCTGTACTGAGAATAGCCCCCATCCACCCGGATATTACCCAGTCATAATTATAATATTCACAGTCACCGATCTTGTGGGAATCAGAAGAAGGTGAGCTGCAGTGTAAAGCATGGGTGAGGGATAGAGCAACAGTCATGTGACAGGAAGAGGAAACGTACCATCCCCACCCAGGGGTGGACTGGGAACTTAAAGTGGCCCTGGAAAAATACTAAAAGTGGCCCTGTTTTGTAGTCAGGTCCAAATTGATGCAAGGCAGTGCCAGAAGTACCATATTGTGGCACATTCCAACAGAGCCGAATACCATACACCATCATAAAAAAAATGGCCAGTAGCACAAAATACATCTCAAAAACTTCCACCGGCCGGCCGCGAGGAGGGCCCAGGCGGCCCCCTGGGCATCGGCCCACCGGGAAATTTCCCTGTAAGGTCTATGGCCAATCTGCTTCTGTCCCCACCCTACATGCTCCACTGACCTCTCCTTCAGGCCTCTCCGTCCGCCCCTTCAGGACCCTCTTTCCCACCTTCAGCAACAGTACACAACCCATCAGATATTCAGGTTGTCACCAATCAGGTCACCAGCCGCCAGTAATCCATGAAAGCGCACACAACTAGAGGGCCACCCAACCAACCAAAAGAACAAGACAGAGCGGAACAAAGCCGAAGAAGAACATAAAGGTAACTATAAGTCCTCATCATTGTTCAGGTGGTGGAGGCATCGCATGGAGGTGACAGCTGGATAATACATAAGAATTACTGGAGTCTCTGGGCATTGGTGTTGATGAGTCAAACTGGGCCTTCAGAGGGGACCATAATACTCGAAAAGGTAGATTGTAACTGAGACGATGACAGTCATGTGTTTGGGTCTCCGGGGCCTCTCATCCTGGAGGAGCAGATCACACATGAGAAACAAAAAGGTCCTCGTCACCTGAGCAGATATAGAATTCATAATAGGCAGGTGGATCCGAGCTACAAAACAGGTCACCATGACCTGCAGCTCTGCACCCCAACTTACAACACCCCCATACTGTACAAAACACACCCAAACTTACACCATCATCCTGTACATAACACTTTACCCCCCAAAATTACAACACCCCCACTTTGTACATAGCATACACTCTCCCTGCTCTCCCACCACCATGTGCACCCCAACTTCTGCCATACGCACTCCGTCCAGTCCTCCACCCGATGCACCCTAACTTCTCCCATACGCCCTCCATCCAGTCCTCCACCCTCTGCACCCCAACTTCTCCCATACGCCCTGCATCTTGTCCTCCACCCTCTGGACATTGTTCATTATTCTGTACACATCAGGAGAGGTGCGGCGAGTATGAAGGGTGCAGACTGAGGACAACTGAATGATAAGAGCCACGTGGGGGCCCCGTGTGTATAGAGGGAGGGATGCGGAGTCCTCCCTGTGACGGAGCAGGGTGGAGTTCATTAGGGTCATACACAGGCTGACAGGACTGGAACGAGGGAGTCCGCACCCACTGATGTCTTGCACGTGTGGACAGTGTCAAGGATCTACCCAGCGACGTCACCACAAATACCGGCCACACGACATTCACCTCCTTAAAAATGGTGCGTATTATGAGAAGGCAGGGTCCAGGCCTCGCAGCAACCGGTAGCCGGTACCACGGCCACGGTAAAGAGTATTTATACAAGAGGATGTGCAGAAATCCACAAACCCCCACTCCCTGTGTACCGTACTCCCCCAGATTTATAGTGAACCTGGTGAAGGATATCAGACGAGCTGTGTGATATATATATGTTATATGATAGAGCAGCTGTGTGATATATATTCACCTTGACTTTTCTCGTATTTTGTTACATTACAGCCTTAAGCTCAATGTTTTGTTAATCTGAATGTGATGGATCAGAACACAATAGTCTAAGTCGGTGAAGTGAAATGAGAAAAATATATAAATAAAACTATTGTTTAGAAATAGAAAACAGAATATTGTCCTGTGCGTATGTATTCACCCCCCTCTGTTAGGAAGCCCATAGAAAGCTCTGGTGCAACCAATTACCTTCAGAAGTCACATGATTAGTGACATGATGTCACCTGTGTGCAATCTAAGTGGCACATGATCTGTCATTACATATACACACCAGAGGCTGCAACACCTAAGCAAGAGGCATCACTAACCAAACACTGCCATGAAGGCCAAGGAACTCTCCAAACAAGTAAGGGACAAATGTTGTGGAGAAGTACAAGTCAGGGTTAGGTTATAAAAAAATACCCAAATCTGTGATGATCCCCAGGAGCTCCACCAAATCTATCATAACCAAATGGAAAGAACATGGCACAACAACAAACCTGCCAAGAGACTGCTGCCCACCAAAACTGACAGACCGGGCAAGGAGGGCATTAATCAGAGAGGCAGCACAGAGACCTAAGGTAACCCTGGAGGAGCTGCAGAGTCCCACAGCAGAGACTGTAGTATCTGTACATAGGACAACAATAAGCCATACGCTCCATAGAGTTGTGCTTTATGGCAAAGCGGCCAGAAAAAGACATTACTGTCAGCTAAAGACAATAAGGCGCGTTGTGAGGTTGTGAAAAGGCCTGTGGGAGACACCGAAATGTATGGAACAAGGGGCTCCAGTCTGAGGAGACTAAAATGTATGGAGGACGGGGCTCCGGTCTGAGGAGACTTACATTGAACTTTTCAGCCATCAAAGAAAATGCTGTGTCTGGTGCAAACCCAACACTTCACATCACCCAAAGAACACCATCCCCACAGTGAGACCTGGTGGTGGCAGCATCATGCTGGGGGATGGGACTGGGAAACTGGTCAGAGCTGAGGGAAAGATGGATGGTGCTAAATACAAGGATATCCTTCAGCAGAACCTGCCCCACTCTGTGCGTGACCTGAGGCTAGGACGGAGGGCTCACTTTCCAGAAGGACAATGACCCAAAATACACGGCTAAAGCAACACTTGTGGTTCAAGGGGAAACATGTAAATGTGTTGGAACGGCCGAGTCACAGCCCAGATCTCAATCCAATAGAAGATCTGTGGTCAGACGTAAAGATCGCTGTTCACAAGCGCAAACATCCGACCTGAAGGAGCCGGAGCCGTTCTGCAAGGAGGAACGGGCAACAATCCCAGTGGTCAGATGTGGAGACTGCATATAGAGACTTATCCAAAGAGATTGGAGCTGTGATTGTCGCAAAAGGGGCTCTACAGAGTACTGATTGCAGGGGGTGAATAGTTCTGCACACTGACTGTAGGGGGGTGAATAGTTATGCACATTGACTTTTTCTGTTATTTTGTCCTATTTGTTGTTTGCTTCACAATAAAACAAAAACCAAACATCTTCATAGTTGCCGGCATGTTCTGTAATTACATGAGGCAAATCCTCAAATAATCCATGTTATTTCCAGTTGTGACGCACCAAAACATGGAAAAAGTCAATTGGGGGTGAATACTTTTGCAAGGCACTGTATATGTTATATGATAGAGGAGAGGAGCTGTGTGATATATATATATTATATATTATAGCCTCCAGCCCCCCCGCCCCACATACACACCGCCTCCAGCCCCCGCCCCACATACACACCGCCTCCAGCCCCCGCCCCACATACACACCACCTCCAGCCCCGCCTATATTTTATACCGTACATCCGGCCACCCCTGTCTACAGATATATACTATTTGTGAAGACCTACTGTACTTCACTGACCCACACATCAGCTCACACTACTCTCATCATCCTTATACTGAACCTGCACCTTCATCATCATCCCAGGTGCTCAGCTCCAGTAACTAATCCAGACCAGAAATCGCAGCTGCGCCCAACACCCATCCTCCTTGCAGTCTCCCTCACTGTCCCCTGTGGCCCCTGGCAGTACAAGTTACTCCTGTTGTGGTGTAGTACGCCTTACGTCTTAGATCTGGGAGGAAAACAGTAAAAGGCAGCTGTAAATCCTCCGAGCCTGACATAAGCCCCTTATTACAGCATTAATACGCCCTGGTGAAGAAGAAGATCAGCATGGATTAACCCCGTCATAACCAGTGAAGCCACATAAGGAGACCTGAGGTTCCATTCACATAACCGAGACCAGCATGACAGACAAGGACTCTCAGAAAGAACCTCAACCACTAGGATCCAATCCAAATCTACGTATGCTGTACCGGTACTGTCGAGAACACCGCCCTCCCTGGTCAATATCACACATGTACAGACCCTTTCCCTACTGGACTTAATAACCGTTTGTACGAACCCCACGCAGGGTTGTTGTGAGAGGTGATCAATGATGAAACAGGTTGGTGATCGCTTGAACAGTCTTTTAGAAACATATGGGGGATGAGTGATCATTATTACGATCATTCCTCCCCCTTGCACTATGTGGGAGCTGACCCTGCTTAGACGTGCCATGTGTAGAGGATCAGCCAGTAAAGGATTCATTCAGCCGCCATACATTCGTTGTCTCGTGGGAAGGCTGATCCGTGGGGGATTTAGACAACGATCGGCGGAATTAACGTTTGGCTGGAGGAACATTGGCTGCGTAAACGTCCCATAAAACAAGGGGGGCGCTCCTACGTCCTACCGTACTTCTAGGAAATAGATCTAGAGGGTCCTGACAAACTTCTCCTGGTAACGTCACCACTTTGGATCGAGTTGGTGACATATTCTGCAGCGTTCCGCGGTTTTTACACCCCAATGAGCACATGACACGAGTGAGAGTTAATCGGATGTGCGGTAACACAATAAAGGCGGTCGTCTTCCACCCACCACACACTTATCGGATGTGCGGTAACACAATAAAGGCGGTCGTCTTCCACCCACCACACACTTATCGGATGTGCGGTAACACAATAAAGGCGGTCGTCTTCCACCCACCACACACTTATCACAAATTTTATAATGCAGCCATCTACTATCTTAGAGAGGTCATAACCTGCACCAGTCGAGAGTATAACAAGTGGATCTGTGCTTGTTTAAAACCCCTTACACCAGCTGATGGTTTCTGTATGGGGGATGAATGATCGTTACTACGATCGTTTGTCCTCTTTATATTATGGTTACACACCGATATGAGCTGCAGACCAGCGAGCATTAAGCCTCCAATAAAAGATCCAAACTGATCGCCGCCGTGTTTACATGGAGAAATGATCGGAAAGGAATCCAGCAACAATCTACACACAAGGAAATTGTAGGGGTCATACACCTGTCTGAATGGGGCCTAATATTGTTCCTGCAGAGCTGCATTCACAATTCTGCACCCGGTGTGTCCTGCTCTCTGTATAGAACACTAATACATAAGGCTCTTTATATTCACGCACCCTGCTCTCTGTATATTTATATACACACGGGTGTACGATGCTAGCGCACTCCCAGTTGTCTCAGCTCAGTGACTCGCTGCTCTCGGAGTGGGGAGGGGGTTTCCCCGCGTTTCAGTTTCTGGCTCTCAGGCGGGGGGACATTGAGCAGCAAAAGACGTTCGACGCAGCCGTAGAGAACACCCCAAAACTGACCCTAAACAAACTGGGGGCATCCTCTACATCTACACAGACCGGGGTCATCTTCTACACAGACCAGGTGGCAACTTCTACATCATCTACACAGACCAGGTGGCATCTTCTACATCATCTACACAGACCAGGTGGCATCTTCTACATCATCTACACAGACCAGGTGGCATCTTCTACATCATCTACACAGACCAGGTGGCATCTTCTACATCATCTACACAGACCAGGTGGCATCTTCTACATCATCTACACAGACCAGGTGGCATCTTCTACATCATCTACACAGACCAGGTGGCATCTTCTACATCATCTACACAGACCAGGTGGCATCTTCTACATCATCTACACAGACCAGGTGGCATCTTCTACATCATCTACACAGACCAGGTGGCATCTTCTACATCATCTACACAGACCAGGTGGCATCTTCTACATCATCTACACAGACCGGGGGCATCTTCTACATCATCTACACAGACCAGGGGGCATCTTCTACATCGTCTACACAGACCAGGTGGCATCTTCTACACAGACCGGGGTCGTCTTCTATATCATCTACACAGACCAGGGGGCATGTGCTATATCATCTACACAGATCTACCCAGACCAGGGGCATCTTCTACACAGAGCGGAGTCATCTTCTACAGAGACCAGGTGGCATCTTCTACATCATCTACACAGACCAGGGTCGCACTCTACATAATCTACAATGAGGCCCATTGTGGTCCTCTTTGTGGAGGGCAGTAGTGTTGTGCATGTGCCCACCCGTATAGTGGTACCCTATGTACAAGCTCATTCACACACAACTGCTCTGCTGGTGGTTCCTGGTTCCGGCACACAGCAGTACACATGGTTTAGTACAGAGGTGGTGTAATACGGGGTTAATGGTTGATCGCATACCGCATGTCTGACCCGTCACTAGATTAGGATTACAAGTAATAAACGATTACTTTCTTTGCAATATACAGAACAGATGGAGGAGGGACCCTCTCTTCAGCCAATTTCCATGGCATACACCATGGTATCCAGTGCACGCGCTGCGCATGACGGTGATGCAACAACATCTGCCGGGGCCCCCAAAGTGCGAATGGCACGGCTACTTTAAATGGGAGTACCATCTGCCCTAAGAGGACATGATTCAACCGAAGTGTGAAGGAAGTGACACGCACACCCGGAGGTCCACATGATGTAACCTGATTAATCAGGCCAGGTCATCTTCTTTCCATAAAGCACCTGGTGCCATCTCTTCCACAGGGAAGCGACGCACACACACCAGGCCGTCCACATGATGTAATGCGATTGATCAGACCAAGCCATCCATCTTCTTTCCATAGTGCACCTGGTGCCATCTCTTCTCCAGGTAATTGATCCAAACACACCTAGTTGTGCATGAGATGTAACCTGCCATCTTTGATTGTTCTGGAGTCAGGTTCTGATGCTAACTTTCCCATTGTTGACCCTTTCGGTAGTGGGCAGGTGTCACATGGTCGCTCTGACCAGTTTAAGAAAATGATGTCCCATAAGAAACAAGTTGTGATGTCCTGTTTGGCCTGACACCTTCCTATAATGTCCAGCAGGAATGTTGTCAGCAGTTTGCTCTACAGTAGCTCTTCCACGGAACTAGACCAGACGGGCTCTGCCTCACCCCCCCATGATCCTTGTCCGGGAAGTAGTTTTGGTAGGTACTGACCACTGTGGGAACACTGCACAATACCAGCAGCTAAGGAGAAGCTCTGACCCAGTGGTCGACATGTGGACCTTCACTCAGGTCATTACGCTTGCTCATTTTCCTGCTTCCGAGTCTGACTGGTCACTTGCTGCCTGATGTATAATACGGAGTTGTTCCACCTCTCATTTTTGCTTTAAGTTGCGCGTATACCATTGAGTCCACTAAAAACGCATTAAAACGCGTGGTCCCCCGCTCCCGCAGACTATAAGTGGGCAGGCGGCTGATGCCTCGGGTCTGTGTATTACAGGGCAGCGTACCGCACTGTAGTGTCCTACAGATACAAACGTAGAGAACCACGTCCATTATTGTACATTGTGGTGAATGAGAGGAGGCGAGACGTTACCTGTATCCACGAAAAGTAAGAAAGACGTATCACCGAAAGCGCACCACTCTGTGTGATCCTCCCAACAGGCGCAATCGTCACCAGGTCCTCAGTGTCACTCACCGCACCAGTCAACGGTATTAATGTTATGGCTGATCGGTGCCATCGTCATCAGGTCCTCAATGTCAGTCACCTCACCAGTCAGCGGTATTAATGTTATGGCTGATCGGTGCCATCATCACCAGGTCCTCAGTGTCAGTCACCGCACCTGTCAGCGGTATTAATGTTATGGCTGATCGGTGCCATCGTCACCAGGTCCTCAGTGTCAGTAACCGCACCTGTCAGCGGTATTAATGTTATGGCTGATCGGTGCCATCGTCACCAGATCCTCAGTGTCAGTCACCTCACCTGTCAGCGGTATTAATGTTATGGCTGATCGGTGCCATCGTCACCAGGTCCTCAGTGTCAGTAACCGCACCAGTCAGCGGTATTAATGTTATGGCTGATCGGTGCCATCGTCACCAGGTCCTCAGTGTCAGTCACCGCACCTGTCAGCGGTATTAATGTTATGGCTGATCGGTGCCATCGTCACCAGGTCGTCAGTGTCAGTCACCGCTCCAGTCAGCGGTATTAACGTTATGGCTGATCGGTGCCATCGTCACCAGGTCCTCAGTGTCAGTCACCGCGCCTGTCGGCGGTATTAATGTTATGGCTGATCGGTGCCATCGTCACCAGGTCCTCAGTGTCAGTCACCGCACCTGTCGGCGGTATTAATGTTATGGCTGATCGGCGCCATCGTCACCAGGTCCTCAGTGTCAGTCACCGCACCTGTCGGCGGTATTAATGTTATGGCTGATCGGTGCCATCGTCACCAGGTCCTCAGTGTCAGTCACCGCGCCTGTCAGCGGTATTAATGTTATGGCTGATCGGCGCCATCGTCACCAGGTCCTCAGTGTCAGTCACCGCGCCTGTCAGCGGTATTAATGTTATGGCTGATCGGCGCCATCGTCACCAGGTCCTCAGTGTCAGTCACCGCGCCTGTCAGCGGTATTAATGTTATGGCTGATCGGGGCCATCGTCACCAGGTCCTCAGTGTCAGTAACCGCACCAGTCAGCGGTATTAATGTTATGGCTGATCGGCGCCATCGTCACCAGGTCCTCAGTGTCAGTCACCGCTCCTGTCAGCGGTATTAATGTTATGGCTGATCGGCGCCATCGTCACCAGGTCCTCAGTGTCAGTCACCGCACCAGTCAGCGGTATTAATGTTATGGCTGATCGGCGCCATCGTCACCAGGTCCTCAGTGTCAGTCACCGCGCCTGTCAGCGGTATTAATGTTATGGCTGATCGGTGCCATCGTCACCAGGTCCTCAGTGTCAGTCACCGCGCCTGTCAGCGGTATTAATGTTATGGCTGATCGGTGCCATCGTCACCAGGTCCTCAGTGTCAGTCACCGCGCCTGTCAGCGGTATTAATGTTATGGCTGATCGGCGCCATCGTCACCAGGTCCTCAGTGTCAGTCACTGCACCTGTCAGCGGTATTAATGTTATGGCTGATCGGCGCCATCGTCACCAGGTCCTCAGTGTCAGTCATCGCACCTGTCAGCGGTATTAATGTTATGGCTGATTAGCGTCACCATCAAATTTCCGTGCGGATTTATGAAACCAACCCTGTGGATTTGATGCGGTTTTGCCGCAGATCTCACCTTCATTTGAAAAGGCTGAAATCCGCAGCTAAAGCCGCAAACACGACCGACGAGCCGCAGGTTAATCTGCAAAGTGTTCAGGGGGAAGGTTTAATGGGACGCGCTGCTGGACTGCAGTGTCCAGAGCACCCCCCGGAGACTACAACTCCCACAGTGCACTGCACCCACAGGGCGACACCTAGCCAGAACGCAGCAGAATTGTCCCTGCAGTAGATGTGACTACAGTACAAGGGCTGTGTCTGCAGCTGTGGATGTGACTGGAGTAGAAGACACTGGACAGTATGTGTGCAGCTGTGGATGTGACTGGAGTAGAAGACACTGGACAGTATGTGTGCAGCTGTGGATGTGACTGGAGTAGAAGACACTGGACAGTATGTGTGCAGCTGTGGATGTGACTGGAGTAGAAGACACTGGACAGTATGTGTGCAGCTGTGGATGTGACTGGAGTAGAAGACACTGGACAGTATGTGTGCAGCTGTGGATGTGACTGGAGTAGAAGACACTGGACAGTATGTGTGCAGCTGTGGATGTGACTGGAGTAGAAGACACTGGACAGTATGTGTGCAGCTGTGGATGTGACTGGAGTAGAAGACACTGGACAGTATGTGTGCAGCTGTGGATGTGACTGGAGTAGAAGACACTGGACAGTATGTGTGCAGCTGTGGATGTGACTGGAGTAGAAGACACTGGACAGTATGTGTGCAGCTGTGGATGTGACTGGAGTAGAAGACACTGGACAGTATGTGTGCAGCTGTGGATGTGAACTGGGAGTAGAAGACACTGGACAGTATGTGTGCAGCTGTGGATGTGACTGGAGTAGAAGACACTGGACAGTATGTGTGCAGCTGTGGATGTGACTGGAGTAGAAGACACTGGACAGTATGTGTGCAGCTGTGGATGTGACTGGAGTAGAAGACACTGGACAGTATGTGTGCAGCTGTGGATGTGACTGGAGTAGAAGACACTGGACAGTATGTGTGCAGCTGTGGATGTGACTGGAGTAGAAGACACTGGACAGTATGTGTGCAGCTGTGGATGTGACTGGAGTAGAAGACACTGGACAGTATGTGTGCAGCTGTGGATGTGACTGGAGTAGAAGACACTGGACAGTATGTGTGCAGCTGTGGATGTGACTGGAGTAGAAGACACTGGACAGTATGTGTGCAGCTGTGGATGTGACTGGAGTAGAAGACACTGGACAGTATGTGTGCAGCTGTGGATGTGACTGGAGTAGAAGACACTGGACAGTATGTGTGCAGCTGTGGATGTGACTGGAGTAGAAGACACTGGACAGTATGTGTGCAGCTGTGGATGTGACTGGAGTAGAAGACACTGGACAGTATGTGTGCAGCTGTGGATGTGACTGGAGTAGAAGACTTTGGACAGTATATGTGCTGCCAGGAATATGACTAGAGTAGAAGACACTGGACAGTACATGTGCAGCTGTGGATGTGACTGGAGTAGAAGACTTTGGACAGTATATGTGCTGCCAGGAATATGACTAGAGTAGAAGACACTGGACAGTACATGTGCAGCTGTGGGTGTGACTGGAGTAGAAGACACTGGACAGTACGTGTGCAGCTGTGGGTGTGAATAGAGTAGAAGACATTGGAAAGCAGCCGTGTGAAGGCCTCACCTTGAAGACTTCGGAGAAGAATCCGGATCCGATCTTCTCGCAGTAGAAGTCGTCGATGCGGGCGAGGTTGGAGACGGCGCTGCGCAGGGCCCGGTAGGAGGAGGGGCGCAGACGGCACGACCCCTGACTGCTCAGCATCCCTCCATGGCCGTCCACAGCATTTTCCACATCCCCTGCCGATTCCATAGCCAAGGACTGGTCACATGACCGGGATCCAAGAAGGATGATGATGAAACCTCACAACAGCAGAAGGGCCCCCAACACACACCAGGGGCCACAGTCCAAAGCAGCTCATTGCTTGGGAGATGTGACAAGATATAGCCACTAAATCCAAAGGGGTCACCCCATGTGTGACCGCAGGTCTAATCCAAGAGAGGCTAGCCCCAATCAACGGGGCTACAAGATGGACGACTTATGGTGAAGCGAAATCCAAGATGGACGCACTCGAGTCATCAGAATCCAAGATGGACGCCTACAGTCATCAGAATCCAAGATGGACGCCTACAGTCAATAGAATCCAAGATGGACGCCTACAGTCAATAGAATCCAAGATGGACGCCTCCGGTCAATAGAATCCAAGATGGACGCCTCCGGCCAATAGAATCCAAGATGGATACCTGCAGTCAACAAAATACAAGATGGATGCCTCCGGTCAATAGAATCCAAGATGGACGCCTCCGGCCAATAGAATCCAAGATGGACGCCTCCGGCCAATAGAATCCAAGATGGACGCCTTCCAGTATATATAATCCAAGATGGATTCACTCTAGGAAACAGGGAAAAACATGGACGCCTTGAGTTAAAAGTCACTTGGAACTTTCTGACTGAAAAAACAACAATCTAATCTCAACTACTGTCATCGCGATCACCCCCTCCTGGGGTCACATATCGCCCCGATCACCCCCTCCTGACCACCAACCACCCTAATAACCCCCTCCTGACCACCAACCACCCTAATAACCCCCTCCTGACTATCAATCGTGACCACCTCAATAACTCAGACCATCCCAATTACTGCTGCTGACCACATATCGCCCCGATCGCCCCCTCCTGGGCTCCCATCGCCCCGATCACCCCCTCCTAGGCACACATCGCCCCGATCACCCCCTCCTGACCACCAACCACCCTAATAACCCCCTCCTGACTATCAATCGTGACCACCTCAATAACTCAGACCATCCCAATTACTGCTGCTGACCACATATCGCCCCGATCGCCCCCTCCTGGGCTCCCATCGCCCCGATCGCCCCCTCCTGGGCTCCCATCGCCCCGATCACCCCCTCCTGGTCTCACATCGCCCCGATCGCCCCCTCCTGGGCTCCCATCGCCCCGATCAACCCCTCCTGGTCCCACATCGCCCCGATCACCCCCTCCTGGGCTCCCATCGCCCCGATCACCCCCTCCTGGTCTAATATTGCCCCCGATCACCCCCTCCTAGGCACACATCGCCCCGATCTCCCCCTCCTGGGCACACATCGCCCCGATCACCCCCTCCTGGTCTAATATTGCCCCCGATCACCCCCTCCTGGGCTCGCATCGCCCCGATCACCCCCTCCTGGGCTCACATCGCCCCGATCACCCCCTCCTGGGCTCACATCGCCCCGATCACCCCCTCCTGGGCACACATCGCCCCGATCACCCCCTCCTGGGCACACATCGCCCCGATCACCCCCTCCTGGGCACACATCGCCCCGATCACCCCCTCCTGGCACACATCGCCCCGATCACCCCCTCCTGGGCACACATCGCCCCGATCACCCCCTCCTGGGCACACATCGCCCCGATCACCCCTCCTGGGCTCCCATCACCCCGATCACCCCCTCCTGGTCTTATATTGCCCCCGATCACCCCCTCCTGGGCTCACATCGCACCCATCACCCCCTCCTGGGCTCACATCGCACCCATCACCCCCTCCTGGGCACACATCGCCCCGATCACCCCCTCCTGGGCACACATCGCCCCGATCACCCCCTCCTGGGCACCCATCGCCCCGATCACCCCCTCCTGGGCACCCATCGCCCCGATCACCCCCTCCTGGGCACCCATCGCCCCGATCACCCCCTCCTGGGCACCCATCGCCCCGATCACCCCCTCCTGGGCACCCATCGCCCCGATCACCCCCTCCTGGGCTCCCATCGCCCCGATCACCCCCTCCTGGGCTCCCATCGCCCGATCACCCCCTCCTGGGCTCCCATCGCCCCGATCACCCCCTCCTGGGCTCCCATCGCCCCGATCACCCCCTCCTGGGCTCCCATCGCCCCGATCACCCCCTCCTGGGCTCCCATCGCCCCGATCACCCCCTCCTGGGCTCCCATCGCCCCGATCACCCCCTCCTGGGCTCCCATCGCCCCGATCACCCCCTCCTGGGCTCCCATCGCCCCGATCACCCCCTCCTGGGCTCCCATCGCCCCGATCACCCCCTCCTGGGCTCTCCTATCGCCCCCGATCACCCCCCTCCTGGGCTCCATCGCACCGATCACCCCCTCCTGGGCTCCCATCGCCCGATCACCCCCTCCTGGGATCACATCACCCCGATCACCCCCTCCTGGGCTCCCATCGCCCCGATCACCCCCTCCTGGGCTCCCATCGCCCCGATCACCCCCTCCTGGGCTCCCATCGCCCCGATCACCCCCTCCTGGGCTCCCATCGCCCCGATCACCCCCCTCCTGGGCTCCCATCGCCCCGATCACCCCCTCCTGGGCTCCCATCGCCCCGATCACCCCCTCCTGGGCTCCCATCGCCCCGATCACCCCCTCCTGGGCTCCCATCGCCCCGATCACCCCCTCCTGGTCTCATATTGCCCCCGATCACCCCCTCCTGGGCTCACATCGCCCCGATCACCCCCTCCTGGGCTCCCATCGCCCCGATCACCCCCTCCTGGGCTCCCATCGCCCCGATCACCCCCTCCTGGGCTCCCATCGCCCCGATCACCCCTCCTGGTCTCATATTGCCCCCGATCACCCCCTCCTGGGCTCACATCGCCCCGATCACCCCCTCCTGGTCTCATATTGCCCCCGATCACCCCCTCCTGGTCTCATATTGCCCCCGATTACCCCCTCCTGGGCTCGCATCGCCCCGATCACCCCCTCCTGGGCTCACATCGCCCCCGATCGCGCCCCATCACCCCCTCCTGGGCTCACATCACCCGATCACCCCCTCCTGGTCACATATCACCCCCCTGTCACAGATCACCAGGATTACACCCACCTGACCAGCTGTCACCCGCACAGCCTGGCTCCTCCTGATGACATCGCTGCCGCTTATCAGTCAGAGGCTCTCGTTTCCCGGGAGCGGGACCGTGTCCTGTCCGCTGTTCGCGCACCGCGACACCGACATCCGAGCGAGGCCTCCCGGACACTGAGCGGTGAGCACGGGAGGCCGAGGCGGGGGCGGGGACGTGTGGGAGGGGCTGTGGTGCCAGGGGCTGGAAGTCTCCTCCCCCAACGTCAGACCGGAAGAAGCGCGGGAACTCGGAGAACTGAGGGGAGAGGGAAAGACGGAGTCAGGGGATACCGAGGAGAGAGGGAGATACTGAGGAAGATACTGAGGAGAGAGGGAGAGATACTAAGGAGATACTGAGGCGAGAGATACTGAGGAGAGAGAGAGGGAGATACTGAGGAGAGAGAGAGGGAGATACTGAGGAGAGAGAGATACTGAGGAGAGAGGGAGATACTGAGGAAGATACTGAGGAGAGAGGGAGAGATACTAAGGAGATACTGAGGAGAGAGATACTGAGGAGAGAGAGACACTGAGGAGAGAGGGCGATACTGAGGAAGGTACTGAGGAGAGGGAGAGATACTGAGGAGAGAGGGAGATACTAAGGAGATACTGAGGAGAGAGATACTGAGGAGAGAGGGAGATACTGAGGAGAGAGGGAGATACTGAGGAGAGAGAGGGAGATACTGAGGAGAGAGAGAGAGATACTGAGGAGAGAGAGAGAGAGATACTGAGGAGAGAGAGGGAGATACTGAGGAGAGAGGGAGATACTGAGGAGAGAGAGGGAGATATACTGAGGAAGATACTGGGGAGAGATACTGAGGAGGAGAGGGAGATATACTGAGGAGAGAGGGAGATACTGAGGAGAGAGGGAGATACTGAGGAGAGAGGGAGATACTGAGGAGAGAGAGGGAGAGATACTGAGGAGAGAGAGGGAGAGATACTGAGGAGAGAGAGGAGAGATACGGGAGAGGAGATATACTGAGGAGAGAGGGAGATATACTGAGGAGAGAGGGAGATATACTGAGGAGAGAGGGAGATATACTGAGGAGAGAGGGAGATATACTGAGGAGAGAGGGAGATATACTGAGGAGAGAGGGAGATATACTGAGGAGAGAGGGAGATATACTGAGGAGAGAGGGAGATATACTGAGGAGAGAGGGAGATATACTGAGGAGAGAGGGAGATATACTGAGGAGAGAGGGAGAGATACTGAGGAGAGAGGGAGAGATACTGAGGAGAGAGGGAGAGATACTGAGGAGAGAGAGATACTGAGGAGAGAGAGAGAGATACTGAGGAGAGAGAGAGAGATACTGAGGAGAGAGAGAGAGATACTGAGGAGAGAGAGAGAGATACTGAGGAGAGAGAGAGAGATACTGAGGAAAGAGGGAGATACTGAGGAGAGAGGGAGATACTGAGGAGAGAGAGGGAGAGATACTGAGGAGAGAGAGGGAGAGATACTGAGGAGAGAGGGAGATATACTGAGGAGAGAGGGAGATATACTGAGGAGAGAGGGAGATATACTGAGGAGAGAGGGAGATTATACTGAGGAGAGAGGGAGATATACTGAGGAGAGAGGGAGATATACTGAGGAGAGAGGGAGATATACTGAGGAGAGAGGGAGAGATACTGAGGAGAGAGGGAGAGATACTGAGGAGAGAGGGAGAGATACTGAGGAGAGAGAGAGATACTGAGGAGAGAGAGAGAGATACTGAGGAGAGAGAGAGAGATACTGAGGAGAGAGAGAGAGATACTGAGGAGAGAGAGAGAGAGATACTGAGGAGAGAGAGAGAGATACTGAGGAGAGAGAGAGAGATACTGAGGAAAGAGAGAGATACTGAGGAAAGAGGGAGATACTGAGGAAAGAGGGAGATACTGAAGAAAGAGGGAGATACTGAAGAAAGAGGGAGATACTGAGGAAAGAAGGAGATACTGAGGAAAGAGGGAGATACTGAGGAAAGAGGGAGATACTGAGGAAAGAGGGAGATACTGAAGAAAGAAGGAGATACTGAGGAAAGAGGGAGATACAGAGGAGAGAGAGGGAGAGATAATGAGGAAAGAGGGAGATACTGAGGAGAGGGAGGGAGAGATACTGAGGAGAGAGAGGGAGATACAGAGGAGAGAGAGGGAGAGATAATGAGGAAAGAGGGAGATACTGAGGAGAGGGAGGGAGAGATACTGAGGAGATAGAGAACCAGATACTGTGGATAAATAGAGAGTGACAGATACTGAGGAGATAGAGAACCAGATACTGTGGATAAATAGAGAGTGACAGATACTGAGGAGATAGAGAACCAGATACTGTGGTACCACTTGGAACCAAACCCGAGTTAGGGAAATGTTTTTTTACAGTACAAATTAATTTCTGAAGTTATTATGCAAAGTTTCACGAGACTTTGCGAAGCAATAACTTTGCTCATCGGAGCCGATACATTCTAATACTGTACTGAGCTTCTGCTCCGTACAGTATTAGAACAAAGTTTTATGCGAATGGACTTCTGATGTTTTATCCGAAGTCGATTTGTTCATCCCTAACCATATTTGTGCAGGTTTCTCTAAACCGTAGTACTTTGTACTAGAAATCGACCGATTATCGGTTTTACAGATATTATCGGCCGATATTCTGGATTTTGAACGTTATTGGCATCTATTTTGCCGATATTCCGATAACATATCGGGAACAAGGATCTCGCTGCTCACAGCGCTCTCCATGTTCCCTCAGCAGCACAGGGGAGAAGGAAGCAGTGTCTCCCTCCCCCTGTGCTGCTGCTGCCACCAATGAGAGGAGGGGAGGGGCTGTGCCACTAATGAAGATACCGCTCTCATTAATTCATATACGGGAGGCGGGAGCTGGCTGCAGAATCACATAGCCGCTTCTGACCTCTATGACAAGTAGCTGCGATCTGCGGTAGATAATCCCTCAGGTGCCGCACCTGAGGGGTTAACTGCCGCGGATTGCAGCTGACGCTCATAGAGGTTGGGAGCCGCTATGTGATTCTGCAGCCAACCCCAGTATTAATCATTGGTGGTGCAGTGCGCCCCCCCAACCCCAGTATTAAAGACATTGGTGGCGCAGTGCGCCCCCCAACCCTAGTATTAAAGACATTGGTGGCGCAGTGCACCCCCCCCACCCAAGCCCCCCAGTATTAATCATTGGTGGCAGTGGCCACAGGGTCCTCTTTTCCCTCCTCATCAGTCTCAGTTCCAATCAGAGCCTCAGCAGTGTAAGCCTGGGGCTCCAATCGGTTACCATGGCAGCCAGGACACTATTGAAGCCCTGGCTGCCATAGTCGGCTCCCTGCTGCTGTGTGCACATAGCAGCAGGGACAGTGTGAGGTCCTATTCAAAATGAAATGAGAAAGGACGATTCCGGCACTTATTATTCTTCCCATAAAATCTTCCTCTTTATTGAATCACATCATATGCGGAACAGTATCACAAACAAGCTGTTTACGCGTTTCGGAGACCTTCTCCTTAGTCGTAACAATGTGGTCTGGGAGTTTGGAGAAATGTGAAGACCAATGTACCCTCCCCCATCTAGTGGGTGGTGGTGGTAACATGATGTCACAAATCAATCAACTCGCACCTGAAGCATCATTCTCAATGAACATAGATTAAAATGGCCCCACCTGATGCCTCTCCCGCATCCCGGGTTCGGTGTTCGTCGCTTTCTTGGCGCTTTTTGAAAGGCTGCAAAGCAGCCAATCAACAAGCGTCATACTACTTGCCCCAAGAGGCCATCACAGCCATGCCTACTATTGGCATGGCTGTGATTGGCCAGAGCACCATGTGACCCCGCCTCTATTTAAGCTGGAGTCACATAGCGCCGCCCGTCACTCTGCTCTGATCAGTGTAGGGAGAGGTTGCAGCTGCTGCTGTTAGGGCGAGATTAGGCAGTGATTAACTCATCAAAAACACTTAATTCAGTGATCGATCTACAGCTGTGGATGATTGAACTGCTGCTATTTAATTGCTCACTGTTTTTAGGCTGCCCAGAGCGTTTTTATGTCACTTTTTTCTGGGGTGATCGGCGGCCATTTTGTGTCTTGTGGTGCGCCAGCACAAGCTGCCACCAAGTGCATTTAACCATCAATAGTGTGGTTATTTTTTGGCTATATCCTACATCAGGGGCTTGTCTGTGCTTGCTATTTTATTGAGGGGTGAAATATAATTGCCAAAATAGCAGTACCCTAAATCTGGAGTTTCAGCTGTGGCCAGCCAATTGTAATACTGTCTGCTGTCTGGCAAAGGATAGATTTTTGTTCTGGGTTGAAATACAATTCCCAACTAAGCAATTCCCTAAATCAGTGGCTTCTGCTGTATCAGGCCAACTTTAAATCTATCCAAAAAAGGGTATATTAGATTGAAGGTGCAGATAGGGTCATTCTCAATAACTTCACACACACGCTACCGTGCATTTCCAAGTCTAATTCTGTCCGTAAACGTATACCTGTCACCCAGCGCCTAAATACTAGGCCTCAAATTCATAGTCAGCTAAATCTGTGGTTACTGCTGTGCCTGTATTAGTGTAATACGGTACCTAAATAGATGCCAGATAGTGTTAGGTGTCTGTAAAAAAAGGCCTGAATTTGAATACAATACATTGGGCCAAATAATTTTTTTCTTATTGTGGTGAACAGTAACAATGAGGAAAACATCTAGTAAGGGACGCGGACATGGTCGTGGTGGTGTTAGTGGACCCTCTGGTGCTGGGAGAGGACGTGGCCGTTCTACCACAGCCACACGTCCTAGTGAACCAACTACCTCAGGTCCCAGTAGCCGCCATAATTTACAGCGATATTTGGTTGGGCCCAATGCCGTTCTAAGGATGGTAAGGCCTGAGCAGGTACAGGCATTAGTCAATTGGGTGGCCGACAGTGGATCCAGCACGTTCACATTATCTCCCACCTAGTCTTCTGCAGAAAGCGCACAGATGGCGCCTGAAAACCAAGCCCATCAGTCTGTCACATCACCCCCATGCATACCAGGGAAACTGTCTGAGCCTCAAGTTATGCAGCAGTCTCTTATGCTGTTTGAAGACTCTGCTGGCAGGGTTTCCCAAGGGCATCCACCTAGCCCTTCCCCAGCGGTGAAAGACATAGAATGCACTGACGCACAACCACTTATGTTTCCTGATGATGAGGACATGGGAATACCACCTCACCACGTCTCTGATGATGACAAAACACAGGTGTCTTTCTGCAGTGTGCAGACTGAACAGGAGGTCAGGGAGGAAGACTGGGTGGAAGACGATGCAGGGGACGATGAGGTCCTAGACCCCACTTGGAATGAAGGGGCCCCCCCACAGCGTATAGCTTGGGGGACACATGGTGGCAGGGGCACTAGTTTAATTTTATTCAATTCTATGGGTTTTTGGTTAATGATTTTGGCTTGTAGGATTTCTCTCCCCCTCCCCCCCTTTTCTTTTAACCACTTCAACCCCGCTAGCTGAAACCCCCTTAATGACCAGGCCACTTTTTACACTTCTACACTACACTACTTTCACCGTTTATCGCTCGGTCATGCAACTTACCACCCAAATGAATTTTACCTCCTTTTCTTCTCACTAATAGAGCTTTCATTTGGTGGTATTTCATTGCTGCTGACATTTTTTGTTATTAATCGAAATTTAACGATTTTTTTTGCAAAAAAATTACATTTTTCCCTTTCAGCTGTAAAATTTTGCAAAAAAAAAACGACATCCATATATAAATTTTTCGCTAAATTTATTGTTCTACATGTCTTTGATAAAAAAAATGGTTTGGGTAAAAGTTATAGCGTTTACAAACTATGGTACAAAAATGTGAATTTCCGCTTTTTGAAGCAGCTCTGACTTTCTGAGCACCTGTCATGTTTCCTGAGGTTCTACAATGCCCAGACAGTAGAAACCCCCCACAAATGACCCCATTTCGGAAAGTAGACACCCTAAGGTATTCGCTGATGGGCATAGTGAGTTCATAGAACTTTTTATTTTTTGTCACAAGTTAGCGGAAAATGATGATTTTTTAATTTTTTTTCTTACAAAGTCTCATATTCCACTAACTTGCGACAAAAAATAAAACATTCTAAGAACTTGCCATGCCCCTCACGGAATATCTTGGGGTGTCTTCTTTCCAAAATGGGGTCACTTGTGGGGTAGTTATACTGCCCTGGCATTCTAGGGGCCCTAATGTGTGGTAAGTAGTTTGAAATCAAAATGTGTAAAAAATGACCTGTGAAATCCGAAAGGTGCTCTTTGGAATGTGTGCCCCTTTGCCAACCTAGGCGGCAAAAAAGTGTCACACATCTGGTATCGCCGTACTCAGGAGAAGTTGGGGAATGTGTTTTGGGGTGTCATTTTACATATACCCATGCTGGGTGAGATAAATATCTTGGCAAAATACAACTTTTCCCATTTTTTTTATACAAAGTTGGCATTTGACCAAGATATTTATCTCACCCAGCATGGGTATATGTAAAATGACACCCCAAAACACATTGCCCAACTTCTCCTGAGTACGGCGATACCAGATGTGTGACACTTTTTTGCAGCCTAGATGCGCAAAGCGGCCCAAATTCCTTTTAGGAGGGAATTTTTAGACATTTGGATCCCAGACTTCTTCTCACACTTTCGGGCCCCTAAAAAGCCAGGGCAGTATAAATACCCCACATGTAACCCCATTTTGGAAAGAAGACACCCCAAGGTATTCAATGAGGGGCATGGCGAGTTCATAGAATTTTTTTTTTTTTGCACAATTTAGCGGAAATCTTTTTGGGGGGGTATTTTCTCACAAAGTCTCCCTTTCCGCTAACTTGGGACAAAAATTTCAATCTTTCATGGACTCAATATTCCCCTCACTGAATACCTTGGGGTGTCTTCTTTCCGAAATGGGGTCACACGTGGGGTATTTATACTGCCCTGGCATTTTAGGGGCCCTAAAGCGTGAGAAGAAGTCTGGAATATAAATGTCTAAAAGATTTTACGCATTTGGATTCCGTGAGGGGTATGGTGAGTTCATGTGAGATTTTATTTTTTGACACAAGTTAGTGGAATATGAGACTTAGTAAGAAAAAAAAAAGAAATTCCGCTAACTTGGGCCAAAAAAAATGTCTAAATGGAGCCTTACAGGGGGATGATCAATGACAGGGGGTGATCAGGGAGTCTATATGGGGTGATCACCCCCCTGTCATTGATCACCCCCCTGTAAGGCTCCATTCAGATGTCCGTATGATTTTTACGGATACATGGATCGGATCCGCAAAACACATACGGACGTCTGAATGGAGCCTTACAGGGGGGTGATCAATGACAGGCGAGTGATCACCCATATAGATTCCCTGATCACCCCCTGTCATTGATCACCCCCCTGTCATTGATCACCCCCCTGTAAGGCTCCATTCAGACGTCCGTATGATTTTTACGGATCCACGGATACATGGATCGGATCCGCAAAACGCATACGGACGTCTGAATGGAGCCTTACAGGGGGGTGATCAATGACAGGGGGTGATCAGGGAGTTTATATGAGGTGATCACCCCCTGTCATTGATCACCCCCCTGTAAGGCTCCATTCAGACGTCCGTATGTGTTTTGCGGATCCGATCCATGTATCCGTGGATCCGTAAAAATCATACGGACATCTGAATGGAGCCTTACAGGGGGGTGATCAATGACAGGGGGGTGATCAATGACAGGGGGTAATCAGGGAATCTATATGGGTGATCACCCGCCTGTCATTGATCACCCCCCTGTAAGGCTCCATTCAGACGTCCGTATGTGTTTTGCAGATCCGATCCATGTATCCGTGGATCCGTAAAAATCATACGGACATCTGAATGGAGCCTTACAGGGGGGTGATCAATGACAGGGGGGTGATCAGGGAGTCTATATGAGGTGATCATGGGTGATCAGGGGTCCATAAGGGGTTAATAAGTGACGGGGGGGTGTAGTGTAGTGTTTTGTGGTACTTTACACAGCTACCTGTGTCCTCTGGTGGTCGATCCAAACAAAAGGGACCACCAGAGGACCAGGTAGCAGGTATATTAGACGCTGTTATCAAAACAGCGTCTAATACACCTGTTAGGGGTTAAAAAAATCACATCTCCAGCCTGCCAGCGAGCGATCGCCGCTGGCAGGCTGGAGATCCACTCGCTTACCTTCAGTTCTTGTGAACGCGCGCGCCTGTGTGCGCGCGTTCACAGGAAATCTCGGCCCTCGCGAGATGACGCGTATATGCGTCACTCTGCGCAGGGCTGCCGCCTCCGGACCGCACATCTGCGTTAGGCGGTCCGGAGGCGGTTAATTCAATTCTAGGGTTTTCCTGACAGGAATCCGGTTTTGGCTGGTTCCCCTAGTGATCTGCCTGGAAACGGGACGCTTTGAACAGCTGTGAGGATTGGCCAGCTGTCTCTGAAGTGGGAAATGCTGGACAGCTGATTGGCAGCTGTCATTTTGAGCGAGAATTTATGTGAATAAAAGTGACAGCGCACAGGTGCCCAGCTGTCAGTTCCAGTGGAGCACCCTTCAAGGAGCAGCGCCTGTCAAGACCTGGGATGGAGGACTTACTTCGCAGCCTGATCCTGAGAGCGAAGTCATCGGGAGGAGAAGAGTGTCTGAGGCGCTGCCTCGCTCAGCCTGTACCTGGCGGCGGAGTAGCGGCGGCGGATCCAGGAGAAGAAGAAGCGCTGGAGCCGGGGGAAGTTGAAGAAGCCGTCCTTCGAGTGGCCAGTGGGGAAGCGGAGGTGTTGGCGCCGCGCAGCAAAAGAGCTAAAAGACATGCGCGTGTCGGGACCCCGCCCCCTGAAGACATCACCGCTGCCGGATCATCGCCATGGCGACGTCATCAAAGAGCGCCGGCCGGCAAGGCTCCTAGAAACAGCCGGCGGCTCTCCACCGCAGCGATGGATCAATTCAGCGCTGAGCAGCCCTCTGCAGCAGCGCATGATGAGGACGACGTGGGTCATGCTGGCACATCTGTGCAGCATGCATTTGCTGTATCCGGCCAATATCCTGGGAAGATCAGGATGAAGATTCCTCAGTCCGGTTCTGGGCACGAGTCCATTCCAGTGGTGAGCATTCAAACATTGATGTCATGTTTAACAATGAAAAGTTTCTTTCAGGTCTTAACTCCTTGTTGGCTGAATTTCTAAAAAGTAAGCTTTCAACTGCGGGTGTGTGGTCATCCCTGCCAGCGCCGCAGTCAAAGAACTTGCCCATTTTAGAAAAAGGTTCAGGGGTTCCAGAACTCTGTATAAAAGAGGTTCTCCCCTGTGAAGTATCTACTCTGGGTTTCCATTTGTCTAATGGGATCAAAAAGAAGATATGGAGCTTTGAATTTGTGGATTTATTATCTTTGCTTCCTTCTAATAGGGAACAAAATGTGGAGAAAAAGGATGAAAAAAGTGAGGATGTAAGAAAGCGCCTGCAGCCAAGATCTTTTAACAATTGGTTGCAGGCTTTTTGTATATATGCTGCAGTGCTGGGAGAAAGGCATCCTGAGAAGTGTTCGGGCCTTTTCCAGCACTTTGATATCATACTGGAAGCATACAAGAACTTTGGTGGTATTGCATGGTTCCAGTATGATGAGACGTTTAGGCAAAAACTGGCAATCCACCCGTCCTTAAATTCCGGTGTTAAAGACATAGGCTTGTGGATCAATTTGATGCTGCCACAGAGAACTGTGCGGCAGAGGCAGACTCCTGTGAATCAGTCTCTTAGGAAGGGAGTTTGTTTCGCTTTTAACAAATCCACTTGCAAGTGGCTTTCCAGCTGTCGTTATAAACATGAATGCTCCCTTTGTGGGGGCAATCATCCTTTATTACGTTGTTTTATGAAAAATCAGCCTTCCTTTCTTGCTTCCAGGGAGCAATTATCAAAAAGCATGGACGCCAGTGAGATTAATAGAGTTGGTGCCATGGCTAAACAAGTACCCAGACAGGGAGAAAGCTAATTTGCTTTTTAATGGTTTTTTTTTATCGGGTTTGATATTTAGCAGTTTAAGGGTTCTGGTTGTATATTTGTTGTTAATTTGAAGTCTGTTTATGTTTTTCCTGATAAGATTAGTAAAGAATTAGAGAATGGTAGGTTAGCGGGCCCATTTCAGCACCCACCTTTTAAAATTTTTAGATTATCCCCTCTGGGTGTAGCCTCAAAGATGAATCCAGGGGAATTTAGGTTGATACACCACTTATCTTACCCCAAGGATTTTTCTTTGAATGATGAAATTGCCAAGGAAGAGGCGGCTGTTTCGTATGCCTCCTTTGATGAGGCGGTAGACTTGTTGAGGAGGTTCGGTCATAGAGCGTTGTTAGCTAAGGCAGATATTAAAGCTGCGTTTAGATTGCTCCCTGTAAAACCGTCTGGTTTTAATTCACTTGGTTTTAGTTTTGAAGGAGAATTTTTCTTTGATAAATGCCTACCTATAGGTTTTTCTAAATCATGTGTCTATTTTGAAGACTTTTCTTCCTTTTTAAATTGGGTGATTCAAGAATCTTTTCCTGATGGTGGAATTTTGCACTATTTAGATGATTTTTTTGTTTTTAGGTTTTGCGGATTCAGTGTGTTGTGAGCAGTTATTGCAGGGTTTTCTAAGCATGTGTTTGAAATTTGGTATTCCAATAGCTCAAGGAAAGACCATATACCCATAGGATCATTCCTATGGGGAGAGTATTTTCAAAGCGGTTATGCTTTGCCACAAGAGGTTTAACCACTTCAACCCCGCTAGCTGAAACCCCCTTAATGACCAGAGCACTTTTTACACTTCTGCACTACACTACTTTCACCGTTTATCGCTCGGTCATGCAACTTACCACCCAAATTAATTTTACCTCCTTTTCTTCTCACTAATAGAGCTTTAATTTGGTGGTATTTCATTGCTGCTGACATTTTTACATTTTTTGTTATTAATCGAAATGTAACGATTTTTTTTGTCAAAAAATGACATTTTTCACTTTCAGCTGTAAAATTTTGCAAAAAAAAGACATCCATATATACATTTTTTACTAAATTTATTGTTCTACATGTCTTTGATAAAAAAAATGTTTGGGCAAAAAAAAAAAAATGGTTTGGGTAAAAGTTATAGCGTTTACAAACTATGGCACAAAAATGTGAATTTCCGCTTTTTTAAGCAGCTCTGACTTTCTGAGCACCTGTCATGTTTCCTGAGGTTCTACAATGCCCAGACAGTAGAAACACCCCACAAATGACCCCATTTCAGAAAGTAGACACCCTAAGGTATTCGCTGATGGGCATAGTGAGTTCATAGAACTTTTTTTTTTTGTCACAAGTTAGCAGAAAATGATGATTTTTTTTTTTCCTTTCAAAGTCTCATATTCCACTAACTTGTGACAAAAAATAAAAAAATTCTAGGAACTCGCCATGCCCCTCACGGAATACCTTGGGGTGTCTTCTTTCCAAAATGGGGTCCCTTGTGGCGTAGTTATACTGCCCTGGCAATTTAGGGGCCCAAATGTGTGAGAAGTATCTTGGCAAAAGACAACTTTTCCAATTTTTTTATACAAAGTTGGCATTTGACCAAGATATTTTTCTCACCCAGCATGGGTATATGTAAAATGACACCCCAAAACACATTCCCCAACTTTTCCTGAGTACGGCAATACCAGATCTGTGACACTTTTTGGCAGCCAAGGTGGGCAAAGGGGCTCACATTCCAAAGTGCACCTTTCGGATTTCACCGGCCATTTTTTACACATTTTGATTGCAAGGTACTTCTCACACATTTTGGCCCCTAAATTGCCAGGGCAGTATAACTCCCCCACAAGTGACCCCATTTTGGAAAGAAGACACCCCAAGGTATTCCGTGAGGGGCACGGCAAGTTCCTAGAATTTTTTATTTTTTGTCACAAGTTAGCGGAAAATGATGATTTTTTATATTTTTTTCCTTACAAAGTCTCATATTCCACTAACTTGCGACAAAAAATAAAAAATTCTAGGAACTCGCCATGCCCCTCACGGAATACCTTGGGGTGTCTTCTTTCCAAAATGGGGTCACTTGTGGCGTAGTTATACTGCCCTGGCAATTTAGGGGCCCAAATGTGTGAGAAGTACTTTGCAATCAAAATGTGTAAAAAATGGTCGGTGAAATCCGAAAGGTGCACTTTGGAATATGTGCCCCTTTGGCCACCTTGGCTGCAAATAAGTGTCACACATCTGGTATCGCCGTACTCGGGAGAAGTTGGGGAATGTGTTTTGGGGGGTCATTTTACATATAACCATGCTGGGTGAGAGAAATATCTTGGCAAAAGACAACTTTCCCATTTTTTTTATACAAAGTTGGCATTTGACCAAGATATTTATCTCACCCAGCATGGGTATATGTAAAATGACACCCCAAAACACATTCCCCAACTTCTCCTGAGTACAGCGATTCCAGATGTGTGACACTTTTTTGCAGCCTAGATGCGCAAAGCGGCCCAAATTCCTTTTAGGAGGGCATTTTTAGACATTTGGATCCCAGACTTCTTCTCACGCTTTTGGGCCCCTAAAAAGCCAGGGCAGTATAAATACCCCACATGTGACCCCATTTTGGAAAGAAGACACCCCACGGTATTCAATGAGGGGCATGGCGAGTTCATAGAATTTTATTTTTTTTGGCACAAGTTAGCGGAAATTGTTTATTTTTATTTTTTATCACAAAGTCTCCCTTTCCGCTAACGTGGGACAAAAATTTCAATCTTTCATGGACTCAATATGCCCCTCACGGAATACCTTGGGGTGTCTTCTTTCCAAAATGGGGTCACATGTGGGGTATTTATACTGCCCTGGCATTTTAGGGGCCCTAAAGTGTGAGAAGAAGTCTGGAATATAAATGTCTAAAAAAATTTACGCATTTGGATTCCGTGAGGGGTATGGTGAGTTCATGTGAGATTTTATTTTTTGACACAAGTTAGTGGAATATGAGACTCAGTAAGAAAAAAAAAAAATAATAATTCCGCTAACTTGGGCCAAAAAAAATGTCTGAATGGAGCCTTACAGGGGGGTGATCAATGACAGGGGGTGATCAGGGAGTGTATATGGGTGATCACCCGCCTGTCATTGATCACCCCCCTGTAAGGCTCCATTCAGACGTCCATATGTGTTTTGCGGATCCGATCCTTGTATCTGTGGATCCGTAAAAATCATACGGACGTCTGAATGGAGCCTTACAGGGGGGGTGATCAATGACAGGGGGGTGATCAGGAAGTCTATATGCGTGATCACCCCCTTGTCATTGATCACCCCCCTGTAAGGCTGCATTCAGACGTCCGTATGTGTTTTGCGGATCCGATCCATGTATCCGTGGATCTGTAAAAATCATACGGACATCTGAATGGAGCCTTACAGGGGGGTGATCAATGACAGGGGGTGATCAGGGAATCTATATGGGTGATCACCCGCCTGTCATTGATCACCCCCCCGTAAGGCTCCATTCAGACGTCCGTATGCGTTTTGCGGATCCGATCCATGTATCCGTGGATCCGTAAAAATCATACGGCCGTCTGAATGGAGCCTGACAGGGGGGTGATCAATGACAGGGTGGTGATCAATGACAGGGGGGTGATCAGGGAGTCTATATGGGGTGATCATGGGTGATCAGGGGTTCATAATGGGTTAATAAGTGACAGGGGGGGGGGGGGGTGTAGTGTAGTGTAGTGTTTTGTGGTACTTTACACAGCTACCTGTGTCCTCTGGTGGTCGATCCAAACAAAAGGGACCACCAGAGGACCAGGTAGCAGGTATATTAGACGCTGTTATCAAAACAGCGTCTAATATACCTGTTAGGGGTTAAAAAAAATCACATCTCCAGCCTGCCAGCGAGCGATCGCCGCTGGCAGGTTGGAGATCCACTTGCTTACCTTCCGTTCCTGTGAGCACACAGGTGCGCGCGTTCACAGGAAATCTCGGCCCTCGCGAGATGGCGCGTATATGCGTCACTCTGCGCAGGGCTGCTGCCTCCGGACCGCACATCTGCGTTAGGCGGTCCGGAGGCGGTTAAAGTCCCTAAGGCACACATTAGACTATCTAGACCTTTAAAAGACGACTTATTGTTGTGGTTAGAATTTTTAAAGAAATGTAATGGTATAATTTGTTTTCAGGAAGAATTTATGGATTCGGATGCGTTACAATTGTTTACAGATGCAGCTGGTAGTGTAGGCTTTGGAGCTTTTTGGAATAATAAGTGGAGCGCTGGGGCTTGGCCTGAGTCTTTGATTGTAAATAAGTTTGTATCTAATCTAGTTATTGGAGTTATTCCCGGTAGTTGTAGCTATTGTTATCTGGGGTTCACATTTTAGTAATAGGCGGATTCTTTCGGTTCACGGATAATCAAGGGGTTGTTTTTGCGGTAAATACGTTATCTTCAAAGTGTGAGAGAACAGCTCGTTTATTGAGACATTTAGTATTATGCTGTATGAAGTTTAATATTTGGTTGAAGGCTAGATACATTACAGGAAAAAAGAATGACATTGCAGATGCATTATCTCGACTTCAGTGGAAAAGATTCCGGGAGTTCGCGCCAGAAGCAGACTTGGAAGGAGTCCCGAGCCTGGAGCATCTGTGGGATTTAGTTCTGATCTAATAATTAAAAAATCTCCAAAGGTCACTGGCACCTAGAACATGGGATGCTTATTCATCCGCATGGTATAGGTGGCTTTCTTTTAATCAAAGTGAAGGTGGGACTCTGAATATCAACACTGAGAATGAAGGTTTAGCCTTCATTTTATCTGTTAGAGAAAGATTGCTCCTTTTCTCACATTTTAAAGACAGTTGCAGGAGTTTCCTTTTTCCAAAAGTTGTAAGGTCAGCCATGCTAAGCGAATTCTTTTATTATTAAGCAGGTCTTGAGGGGTGTAAAGAGGAGCAATCAAAAGAAGGATAAGCGATGTCCAGTATCTCTACGCCTTCTATTAAAACTAGTTGATGTGCTAAGTACGATTACAAAAAATCTGTTTGAATCATCATTATTTAAAACTGCGTTTATTCTTGCCTTTTTTTGTTTTGTTTTGGAGCTTTTAGGATAGGTGAGTTAGTGGCTGACTCAAAAAGAGCGGATCCGAGTCTGCTCTCTTCTGATGTATCCTGGGGTCAAGAGAATGTTAGAATTAGGAAGTCAAAAAAACGATCAAATGGGTCGTGGTCAGATAATCACATTAAACAAATGGTTCAATTCTCCGTTTTGTCCTGTTAGTGCAGTGTCTTCATGGCTGGAAGTCCGGCTGAAGGTTAATGGGGCTTTCTTAATCCATGAAGATCACAGTCCATTGACAACATTTTCAATTTAATTCCATTTTTAAGAACTGCTTGAAGGCAATCAAGATGGATCATTTGCATTTGTCCTTGCATTCATTCCGTATCGGAGCTGCCACCGAGGCTGCAAATTTTGGTCTTGAAGATGCAGTCATAAAAATAATTGGTAGATGGGCTTCTAATAGGTTTAGATTATATGTTAGACCACAGTTATTATCGTTCTAAAAATGTTTTGTTTTGCAGGTTCCCGTATGGTTATTTGGTTAGTGGGACATTCTTTTATTTATTGGGCTCGAAAGAGAGCTTTGAAGAGGCAGTACACTGAAAATCTCTCATTTGATGTTAAAAAATGTTTAGTTTTATGGTTTGGTGTACGGGGTTTACAGTGGTATGACTTGCTTACTGTAATGCAGAAGTTATGTTCAAAGTGGCCTTTGCCTAACCTTATTGTCTTTCATTTAGGTGGCAATGATGTTGGGAGGGTCAAGACGGTAGATTTATTATCAAAAATGAAGCAGGACTTAGCCTCAATAAAAGGCATGTTTCCTGATACATTCTTGGTTTTCTCTGAAATTGTTAAAAGGATGGTTTGGGCTGGTGCAGAACAACGGAAATTAGAACAAATAAGGAAAAGAGTTAATAGAGCTATATGTAAGTTCATGCCATCAATTAGGGGTCAAAGCTACCGTCACATTGATTTAGAAGGTTTCGTCCCAGGGTTGTCCAGATCTGATAATGTACACCTATCAGATATTGGTCTGGACATTTTCAATCTAGGGCTGCAAAGCAGTATAGAATTTGGTCTGTGTTGCTTTTTTGGGGGAAGGGGCCATGCCTGTTAGGCATTGGCTTGTGGGGTGATCGGTCACCCAGCTCGTGCTGGGTGGACTTAATGGTCCATAAGTTAATGAGATTTAAGTATTTATTCAATTATTTATATTTTATGGTTGGATTATTTATTGATATTTATTAATTCAGTATTTTGATAAATTGGTATGATAACCTTGGTAAACCCCAAATAAAGCAACACGGCCTATTTATTCCACACTGGATTGTCTTGTGTTTTAATTATCTATTAGGTAAGGTTATACGGTTTCAAGAAATGTGTCCTCTGCCACCCATGAAGGTCGTGCCACTGACTATCACAGTCTGGAGGAAGAGGCAGTGGTGAGACCGAGCCAACAGCGTAGCAAAAGAGGGAGCAGTGGGCAAAAGCAGAACACCCGCCGCCAAGAGACTCCGCCTGCTACTGAACGCCGCCATCTGGGACCGAGCACCCCAAAGGCAGCTTCAAGGAGTTCCCTGGCATGGCACTTCTTCAAGCAATGTGCTGACGACAAGACCCGAGTGGTTTGCACGCTGTGCCGTCAGAGCCTGAAGCAAGGCATTAACTTTCTGAACCTTAGCACAACCTGCATGACAAGGAACTCACTCAGGCTCCCCCTGCTACCTCTTCTGCTGCTGCCGCCTCGGCCAATTCTGCTGCTGCCGCCTCGGCCTCTTCCTCCGCCTCTGGAGGAACGTTGGCACCTACCGCCCAGCAAACAGGGGATGTACCACCAACACCACCATCTCCGTCACCAAGCATCTCAACCATGTCACATTGCCGCGTTCAGCTCTCCATCTCACAAACATTTGAGAGAAAGCATAAATTCCCACCTAGCCACCCTCGATCCCTGGCCCTGAATGCCAGCATTTCTAAACTACTGGCCTATGAAATGCTGTCATTCAGGCTGGTGGACACAGACAGCTTCAAACAGCTCATGTCACTTTCTGTCCCACAGTATGTTGTTCCCAGCCGCCACTACTTCTCCAAGAGAGCCGTGCCTTCCCTGCACAACCAAGTATCCGATAAAATCAAGTGTGCACTGCGCAACGCCATCTGTGGCAAGGTCCACCTAACCACAGATACGTGGACCAGTAAGCACGGCCAGGGACGCTATATCTCCCTAACTGCACACTGGGTAAATGTAGTGGTGGCTGGGCCCCAGGCGGAGAGCTGTTTGGCGCACGTCCTTCCGCCGCCAAGGATCGCAGGGCAACATTCTTTGCCTCCTCCTCCTACTCGGCTTCCTCCTTCTCTTCTTCCACCTGCTCATCCAGTCAGCCACACACCTTCACCACCAACTTCAGCACAGCCCGGGGTAAACGTCAGCAGGCCATTCTGAAACTCATATGTTTGGGGGACAGGCCCCACATCGCACAGGAGTTGTGGCGTGGTATAGAACAACAGACCGACGAGTGGTTGCTGCCGGTGAACCTCAAGCCCGGCCTGGTGGTGTGCGATAATGGGCGAAATCTCGTTGCAGCTCTGGGACTAGCCGGTTTGACGCACATCCCTTGCCTGGCGCATGTGCTGAATTTGGTGGTGCAGAAGTTCATTCACAACTACCCCAACATGTCAGAGCTGCTGCATAAAGTGCGGGCCGCCTGTTCGCGCTTCCGGCATTCACATCCTGCCGCTGCTCGCCTGTCTGCTCTACAGCGTAACTTCGGCCTTCCCGCTCACCGCCTCATATGCGACGTACCCACCAGGTGAAACTCCACCTTGCACATGGTGGACAGAGTGGAGTTTCAGCTGCAGCACGCATGGGTCAGTCGCACTGCGGAACAGCACCACTTCACCACCAATGACTGGGCCTCCATGCAAGACCTGTGTGCCCTGTTGCGCTGTTTCGAGTACTCCACCAACATGGCCAGTGGCGATGACGCCGTTATCAGCATTACAATACCACTTCTATGTCTCCTTGAGAAAACACTTAGGGCGATGATGGAAGAGGAGGTGGCCCAGGAGGAGGAAGAGGGGTCATTTTTAGCACTTTCAGGCCAGTCTCTTCGAAGTGACTCAGATGGAGGTTTTTTGCAACAGCAGAGGCCAGGTACAAATGTGGCCAGCCAGGGCCCACTACTGGAGGACGAGGATGAGGTGGAGGAGGATGAAGCATGGTCACAGCGGGGTGGCACCCAACGCAGCTTGGGCCCATCACTGGTGCGTGGCTGGGGGGAAACCCAGGACGATGACGATACGCCTCCCACAGAGGTCAGCTTGTCCTTACCTCTGGGCAGCCTGGCACACATGAGCGACTACATGCTGCAGTGCCTGCGCAACGACAGCAGAGTTGCCCACATTTTAACGTGTGCGGACTACTGGGTTGCCACCCTGCTGGATCCCCGGTACAAAGACAATGTGCCCACCTTACTTCCTGCACTGGAGCGTGATAGGAAGATTCGCGAGTACAAGCGCACGTTGGTAGACGCGCTACTGAGAGCATTCCCAAATGTCACAGGGGAACAAGTGGAAGCCCAAGGCGAAGGCAGAGGAGGAGCAAGAGGTCACCAACGCAGCTGTGTCACGGCCAGCTCCTCTGAGGGCAGGGTTAGCATGGCAGAGATGTGGAAAAGTTTTGTCAACACGCCACAGCTAACTGCACCACCACCTGATATGGAACGTGTTAGCAGGAGGCAACATTTCACTAACATGGTGGAACAGTACGTGTGCACACTCCTCCACATACTGCCTGATGGTTCGGCCCTATTTAACTTCTGGGTCTCCAAATTGTCCACGTAGCCAGAGCTAGCCTTTTATGCCTTGGAGGTGCTGGCCTGCTCGGCGGCCAGCGTTTAGTCTGAACGGGTATTCAGCACGGCAGGGGGGCGTCATTACAGACAAACGCAGCTGCCTGTCTACAGCCAATGTGGACAAGCTGACGTTCATAAAAATGAACCAGGCATGGATCCCACAGGACCTGTCCATCCCTTGTGCAGATTAGACATTAACTACCTCCCCTTAACCATATATTGTTGTACTCCAGGGCACTTCCTCATTCAATCCTATTTTTATTTTCATTTTACCATTATATTGTGGGGCAACCCAAAGTTGAATGAACCGCTCCTCTGTCTGGGTGCCGGGGCCTAAAAATATCTGACAGTGGCCTGTTCCAGTGTTGGGTGACGTGAAGCCTGATTCTCTGCTATGACATGAAGACTGATTCTCTGCTGACGTGAAGCCTGAATCTCTGCTATGGGACCTCTCTCCTCTGTCTGGGTGCCAGGGCCTAAATATATGACAATGGACTGTTCCAATTTTGGCTGACGTGAAGCCTGTGTCACGGAAGGTGTACAGGAAACTAGAAGACACAAAATGAAGATCCGACTGACTGGATCCAAAAACTAAGGAACAAAAGGGACAGCCCTGCATCAGACCTGGCTCTCTCCCTAACTGCTCAGCATATGCGAAAATCCCAATAGTAGATGATCGCATATCCTCGTACCTCGACTGTATAACACCTGAACACCCTATAATAGTGAGGGGACATGACCTCCGGCTCCCTACACTTGATACGGAGGGAGTCAGGGTCACCTGGGATCCAGCAAACAGGAAAACACAAATGAACGAACAAAACTTATCTGTAGAAGACTCAGAAGTAGGATCAGCATGCACACACTCCAGGAAGGAATATAAACCTCAAAGTGATGCAGTATGGGGAGGGATTTAAAGGGATGCAATCAGTGCAACTACATGACAGCTGAGAGAGGCTAGCGAGATGAGAAAATGAAAGCAAAACAAAAGGAACCTCAAGGAGGAGGTTCTGAAGGACATCTGTCAGAGCTTCTCAGATGTCTGGTGGTGACAGCCTGATTCTCTGCTATGACATGAAGACTGATTCTCTGCTGACATGAAGCCTGAATCTCTGTTATGGGACCTCTCTCCTCTGTCTGGGTGCCGGGGTCTAAATATCTGACAGTGGCCTGTTCCAGTGGTGGGTGACATGAAGCCTGATTCTCTGCTATGGGACCTCTCTCCAATTGATATTGGTTAATTTTTATTTATTTTATTTTTATTTTTATTCATTTCCCTTTCCACATTTGTTTGCAGGGGATTTAACCACATTTTGCTGCCTTTTGCAGCCCTCTAGCCCTTTCCTGGGCTGTTTTACAGCCTTTTTAGTACCGAAAAGTTCGGGTCCCCATTGACTTCAATGGGGTTCGGGACGAAGTTCGGGTCGGGCCGAACTTCTCGAACCCGAACATCCAGGTGTTCTCTCAATTCTAGTCCTTAGCCTAAGGATGCCACATCTATTAGGTGGACAGATACCCTCACCTTAGGGTGCCGTCCTACTTGGAAGTGCGACCATACACTCCATCTGAATGTTTTCTCCTGGAACCAATCGTTCTCCTGATTATAAGAAACACTAGCCCCGTGTCCCCCTGATGAATGTGGGGCTATTTATAAATGGATGAAATGCGTTGGAACACATAAATCCTTTTTTAAGCACGTCTTTATAGTTTGTTGTGCACTCTTTACTATCTCTAGTGGTTGGGTTCTAGTACCCTTTGTTCTTTTATGTGTATCTCTACAAATATAGCTCCTGATGAAGGGGTCTCTTATACCCCGAAACGCGTAGAGAAAGATACCTTCACCCCACCCTGTGGTTTAAATAAAGAGGATTGACAAGAGGCTCGACTGGACTGCTGTCATTCCGTGAGATCTTATAGGCGACCCAGGCGCGGGAGGTGATCTGGTGGGTGTTTTGAGTTTATCCCATCCGGTACCTCCTGGGTCAAGTGAGTTAAAATTGTTTTTATTTTCATTTATAATATGACATCATAGCCGCTATTTGAGCCTGTGAATATATGTACTAGTAATTTTAAGCCTCCTATGAGTGAAAGTTACAGTGCATACATAGTAAGTATATTTAATAACGCACTAAACTTGAATTTTAATAACTTACCAAAAAGTTTAAATTTTATTATATATTTCTTATCCAAGGGATGGTGGCGCCGTGTAAAGGGGTGAAAAACATTTGTTTGTTCTACCTCTTGTGCTTATACCTCATCCATTAGGGGACCCCCCCGATGGTTTTTTTCCCCCTGGCAGCCTAATATCCCTCTAACAGCAAAAATACGAAAATACATAACACTTTTGCCTTGGCTAAATACATTTTCAGGTCCCTCCTCTGGCGCCCTGCTGGATACTCTCGAACTTCCTTTGGGAAGAATAGAGATTAACCACCCCTTCCTTTTTTATCTCCTTTATCCCTCAGACAGAGGCCGGTGCAGGCAGCGCAATGACCTCATCGCACTGCCTGAGCCGTACAGCGCGGGACACACACCGGAAGAGGTCTGCATCGCATCGCTGTGTGATTGAGGTAAGTATAAGTGTTGTTGTTTTTTTTTATGTGTACAATACTGGTGGCTACTGGCACATGATGGGGGGAGGGCTCTGGCTACTGGCACATGATATGAGGGGGGCTCTGGCTACTGGCACATAATAGTGGGGCTCTGGCTACTGGCACATGATATGAGGGGGGGCTCTGGCTACTGGCACATGATATGGGGGTCTCTGGCTACTGACACATGATATGGGGGGGTTCTAGCTACTGGCACATGATATGAGGGTGGCTCTGGCACATGATATGGGGGGCTCTGGCTACTGGCACATGATATGGGGGGACTCTGGCTACTGGCACATGATATGGTAGGGCTCTGGCTACTGGCACATGATATGGGTGGGCTCTGGCTACTAGCAAATTATATGGGGGGGCTCTGGCTACTGGCACATGATATGGGGGGCTCTGGCTACTGGCACATGATATGGGGGGATCTGGCTACTGGTACATGATATGAGAGGGGCTCTGACTACTGGCACTTGGGGCTCTGGCTACTGGCACATGATATGGGGGGCTCTGGCTACTGGCACATGATATGGGGGGGCTCTGGCTGCTGACACATGATATGAAAGGGGGGGCTCTGGCTACTGGCACATGATGGGTGGGCCCCTGACTACTGGCACATGATATGGGGGGGCCTCTGGCTACTGGCACATGATGGGGGGCTCTGGCTACTGGCACATGATGGGGGGGGCTCTGGCTACTGGCACATGATGGGGGATCTCTGGCTACTGGCACATGATGGGGGGCCTCTGGCTACTGGCACATGATATGGGGGGGCTCTTGTTACTGGCACATGATGGTGGGGGAGCTCTTATTACTGGCACATGATTGGGGGGCATCTATGGGGGCACCTATTACTGGCACATTATTGGGTGGCACCAGGGGCGTAGCTATAGGGGAAGCAGCTGCTTTGGGGCCCTGACCCAGAAGGGGGCCAATCCAGGAGGAGGACTAAAAGATTTTTCCAGGGCCCCCTCAACAGTATGAAACAATTAAAATGGGGGGGGGCATTATGGTGGGCTTTATTACTCCCCCATGGTATGAGCCCCTAGTAGCAGCACCAGCCTCTCCCTGCTCTGCTATCCCTCTGCCCCATCTCCAAATTCTTATTATGAAATCTTTCTCATTAGGATAAAACACAACATCAGCTCCACCGAGCCCCCGGCCAAAGTGTTGAAGTGGCGACCGAGACCCCCAAGGGTCAAGTAACTGTAAGTGTTCATGTGAAATATGTTTATGTTATACACATATAGCCTACACTGTGCCCCACAATGTACAGTATATCGCTACACTGTGCCCCACAATATACAGTATACCTCTACACTGTTCCCCACAATATACAGTATACCTCTACACTGTGCCCCACAATATACAGTATACCACTACACTGTGCCCCACAATATACAGTATACCTCTACACTGGGCCACACAATATACAGTATACCGCTACACTGTGCACCACAATATACAGCATACCTCTACACTGTGCCACACAATATACAGTATACCGCTACACTGTGCCCCACAATATACAGTATACCTCTACACTGTGCCACACAATATACATTATACCTCTACACTGTGCCCCACAATATGCAGTATACCTCTACACTGTGCCATGCAATATACAGTATACCTCTACTCTGTGCCACGCAATATACAGTATACCTCTACTCTTTGCCACACAATATACAGTATACCGCTACACTGTGTCACACAATATACAGTATACCGCTACACTGTGCCACACAATATACAGTTTCTTCTGTATAAACGTCCACAAATTAAATATCCAGAGTTAATACGGGACGTTAAAGTCAGCAAGTGTCATGGGGGGCCCTTATTGTTTTTCGCCGCAGGGCCCCATTTCACCTAGAACCGGCCCTACTGTGGGGCTCAGTCCTCACGTAATGTTTTATCAGGTGTTTACAGGCCTGGTAGGTCAGAAAACCTCTTTCTTATTTTTTTGCAGAAACTCCTTTACTTCTTTTTCTGGTGCCCTGACAATACCTCACAAATTTTTACTGGGGGAATTGGTTGCGACACCTCCTTAGTCATGGTCTGTGTGGCTACCAAGGATTCCCGTTCTTTCCACGGCTTGATCAGATTTACATGGTTAATCTGGAAGTGTTTTCTCCTTCCGGGTTGGTGCACCTTATAGTTCACCTTCCCACCTTTTCCACGATCTCGTAGGGACCCTGCCACTTACTCTCTATGGTGGGAATTAAGATCAGGACACTGTCCCCGGGATTCACAGACCCTTACCCTGGCAGATCTGAGCTCTTTGCAGAAGCTCTTTAACTATGGGCATCACTGTCGCTATCCTGTCTTGCATTTGAACCATATGTTCGATAACACTTTTATAGGAAGTAGCCTCGGTCTCCCAGGTTTCTTTGGCCACATCTATTAAACCCCGTGGGTGACGGCCATTGTTACGGATATCTTACACTACACCTGAGTAAATTCGTACAGTGTCTCCCGAAATCCAAGTAAATCCGAAGGTGTTGAGAATATATAGCTCCCAATCCCCCCCAAACAGGAGCCAAGACTTCAGGAAGATGTAAAATGATCTATTTTATTGATGGCCACAGCTCGGCCTTTTATGCAAGTCCTCCAGCAAGGGTTACTCCCACGGGTACCTTGTGGAGGACAGACACACAAAATACAGTGACCAATCAATATACAGTAAGATATAACACACTCCCACATGAACAGTAACATCTCTCCTCTCTATTCTGGAGATAATTGGATAAAGGGGCCGGACATAGTTCCATGCGGTCGATGACCAAGGCCATTGTGTTTGCTAAACGTATCACAGGCAATGCCCATTGTGTTTGTCAATTGCATCACAGGCAATGCCCTTTGTGTTTGTCAATTGCATCACAGGCAATGCCCATTGTGTTCGCTAACTGTGTCATAGGCAGACAGGGCGGTTTGTGTACATTTAAAGGGCGACATAGGGATAACTACATGAACAACAGACGAAATACAAAAGACTGGGCATTCCTAAAACAGGGGTTTTGTCACACACGCCCTCTATCTCTCCATTCCATGGCTGGATTGCAGGAATTATTTAAAGGTGCTTCCTCCTCCAGGTAGGCGCCTGAGCAATCTTGGTCACTGGTTTCGCTAGTTCCTAGTGTGAAGGTGTTTTTAAGTTCTGCTTTTCTGTGTACTGGACCCTGCTTCTTGATTTAATGGACTTTGCTTGCTCGCTACCTGCCCTGACTCTGGACTTCCTGACTACTTCTTTCTCCTCGATGCTTTGCACCTTTGTCTCTGACTTCCAGGTCAGCTGCCACTGACTCGGGGACTGCTCTGGAGTGGTATCTGGTGACTACCCTAACGGCCCAAGCCTATGCTCAACATCAGAGGCTCTAGTGAAGACCAGGTAGTTACTTAGTCACACCCCTCCTGGGTATAGCCGGTCAGTGGCACAGAGGGTCCACACCCGCTTGCTTACCACTGGCGCACATTTTAAGTGGGTATTTCTTTTTTGCTAGCACACATAAGGAGAACTATTACTACTGAGGGACTATGGAGAACATGATTACTAGTATGGGCACAATAGGGGCATATTACTATTGGGGGCACTGTTAAGACTATGCGCTCTGGCAGATAATTATTTCTATTGACAGGACTTTGGGGAGCACTATTATATCATTATATCAGAAAGCACACTGGAGCAGTATCAGCTTATCAGCAATATTTTTGGAGGACTGTTATGTTTACACTATTAGTGTCAGGGACACTATGTGCTGGGTGAAGTTTTTCTTTTTATGCTCTGTGTGCCAATAATTATTGAAGGGGCACTGTCTGTCTGGTAATTTTATTTTCAGGGGTTATCAGTTTTTTTTTGCAGTATAGTATTGGGGAGCACAGTGGGCACAGTATTGGGGGTGGCAGGATGGGGTGTTCATAAGGTTGGAGGATGATGGAAAAGTAGGAAACTAAGATGTCTGTTTGTCAAGCTCTGCAGAGAGAAGAGATGGCTGAAAGAAATAATCATGGCGGTCTGGTCTGAAAGGAGAAGATGCGAACAGAGAACGTCTATGTGGCAAACATCGCCACTTATCGAATGTCTTTCTTGTCTGTACCTCTTCCCTTCCCCCCTCAACCTCCCATCAGCCCTTGCTATTGTCTGACCCCACTTTTCCTTGTACCATAGTAATCTATGTATTGTATGTAAATGAGGCTGTTGGAGGTTTGAAACCAGGTGCACATGCCTAGTAAAGTCAGTTGACTCCCAAACTGTGTGTCGTCCAGTCACTAGGGAAATTGTCTCTTGAATATTGACCTGTTTCTTCAGCTACAAGTGGTTTAAGTGAAGCCCTTAAAAAGCTGCAGCCCTATTTGTATGGACAACCCTTTTCCTTACTCACAGATCACAACCCGCTGGTGCGGCTGAACAGGGTGTCAGGAGACAAGGAATTATTGGAAGCAAGGGGAAGAAAAGCCAGCAAAAAATCCAAAGCTACTCTTGTGGCCAAACTCATGGAGGGGGACAGAGCGACCACTGCGGCAACTCCACAGGAGACAGAGCCAACGGAATTTACAAGAGAGCTCAATAGCAGGTTAGCTTTTTACCCAAACACCCCCTCCGTGGAGACACTAGAAAGACTGATAGCAGATGTACACGAGTACATTGTAGCTAAGCAAAACGCTATTCAGCGAGTCGGGGAAAGAGCCCCAGCGCCCACCAGCACTACCCAGGGAAAAGCTAAGATTCCCTACCAAGCTTTTAAAAATTACACAGAAGGAGAAAGTGATATTGACAAATACCTACAGGATTTCGAAAGGTTGTGCCAGCTACACGACATCAGCCCAGCCGACCAAGTACCCATGCTGGCAGGTAGATTGTAAGGCCGCGCCACAGAGGCATACCGAACCGTCCCAGACGAAGACATCAGGAATTATCCCAAAGTCAAACAAGCCATCCTAGCACTGGTATGCCATTACCTCTGAGGCATACCGACTCAAATTCCGGGATATCAAGAAACAAACAAAAGACTCGCACACTGAATGGGCACACAGACTACAACGAGCCGCCATGGGGTGGATGGAAGCGACACGGGTCACAACTATTGAAGAGATGTTCAAGTTAATAGTAATGGAGCAGTTTTTTAATGGACTAACCACAGAACTGCAAAATTGGGTACGAGATCGCAAACCCCGTACCCTACCAGAGGCAGCCAAGCTAGCTGACGAGTTCCAAGACACCAGACGAGACCAACGCACACCACACAGGACCACGTATGGATCTACCATCCCCTCTGCCAGCAGTGACTACCTTGGCTCACCTACGACCAGCTGCGAGCCACAACCAGTACCCTCCTAGGTACAATACCCGACCACCGATCCGCTGCCACACCTGCAACCAACAGCGGCACATCCAGAGAAACTGCCCAAGTAACCGACCTTGCCAGAACTGGAAACACCAGGGTCCTCCTCCCCCCAATCGGGCTGCAGTACACTGCTGCCAAAGAGAATCTGTGCTTCCTACACGAGGTAAACCCCATACAATCCGCCTCAGACAACCGCCAGGTGGTACACATGGAGGGGAAGAGTATACAAGGATTACGTGACTCTGGGGCCACGTTAACCCTGGTCCGAAATCATTTGGTGCCTAAGCACACCCTCACCGGAGACTGTGTAGCTGTACGGGTGGCAGGGGGGGCAATTTACAAAGTTCCCACTGCCAAGGTGCATTTGAATTGGGGGGCAGGGCATGGAAACGTGGAGGTGGGAATTATGCAGGATTTGCCCGCTGATGTTATTTTGGGCAACGACTTGGGGGAGCTCACCTCTGCTTTTGTCCCTCAACCAACTGTCCAAGAGGCCTACCCGGTTGTTACCGGGCAGCAATCACGCACCACGGCTCCATCCGATCACTCTGAGGCTCAGGTAAACAATATGCCACACACCCCTCCTATTCTCCCCTGGGATGCCCCCCTGGAATTTGGCAGTGAGGTGGCCCTAGATCCCTCTCTGCATGTATATAAAGATAGGATAAACAAGGACCAAGGATGGTTGGAGGGAGAGAGATATGCTTGGGACAAAGGTCTCATATACCGCTATGCAGAGAAGGTAGTAGCAGGGTCCATACCCGTGCCCACTAAGCAGTTAGTGGTACCCCGAAAGTATAGACAAGAGTTGCTGCGCATTGGGCACAATATACCATTGTCAGGACATTTAGGAATCAGCCGAACGAAACATCGGCTGACGCAGAACTTCTTCTGGCCAGGTATTTCAAAGGATATTAGACAATACTGTCAAACGTGTGATACCTGCCAGAGGGTAGGGAAGAGAGGGGATCGCTATAAAGCCAAACTCAGATCCCTGCCCATAATTGAAGAACCCTTCAGTCGAGTAGCTGTAGACATAATAGGACACCTAGCGAAACCCAGTCCCTCCGGCAAGAAATACATCTTGACCAGTAGTGGACTACGCCACTAGATACCCAGAGGCAGTGGCGTTGACCAATGTACATGCAGAGACTATAGCCGATGCCCTTATGCGAATATTCTCCCGTATGGGATTTCCCCGGGAGATTATATCGGATAGGGGCACCCAGTTCACTGCAGAGGTCACCCACCAACTCTGGAAAGTGTGTGGGGTGAAACCGATTTTAAACTGCGCCTACCACCCCCAGTCCAACAGGCTCTGTGAACGGTTTAACGGAACACTTAAACAGATGATCCGCACGTTCATAGACACTCAAAAAGACTGGAAACGGTTTTTGCCCCACTTGCTCTTTGCCTATAGGGAAGTACCCCAAGAATCCACGGGATTCTCCCCTTTTGAATTATTGTTCAAGAGGAGAGTGAGGGGTCCCTTAGACCTTATCAGAGAACACTGGGAGGGAGGGGTAACTACGAATGGTACCCCTATTGTCCCATACGTGCTGGAGTTTAGGGAACGCTTGGAGGCTCTGACCCAGACGGTACGTACTAACCTCCAAGCAGCCCAACGACAGCAACATAGATGGTATGATAAGGGGGCCGCAGCTTTCAGGTCGGGCAGAAGGTGTTAATCCTACGGCCAGTCCCTAATCACAAGCTGCAGGCCTCCTGGCAGGGCCCATACAAGGTGGTGGAGCAAATCTGCGATACCACCTATGTGATCGGCCCGTGCGCTGGAGCAGGGGGCAGACGCATGCTCCATGTGAACATGCTGAAGCCCTACTACGAGCGCATAGAAGAGGTGACCGCTATTTGCACCTCTGCCGCAGATGACTTTGACAATTTACCTCTCCCAGACCTCCTAGAGAAAGAGGGCCAGAAAGAGGACCTGGAAGAGGTTCAGTTAGGTGAATGGCTGAGTCCCCAGGAAAGGGCGCAGGCTCATAGTCTAATAAGGGAAAAAGGAACCACTTTTTCTAATCTCCCCGGGTACACCCCGTTAGCCACCCACAGAGTAGAAACACCAGGGCAGACCCCTCTCCGCCAACCTCCTTACCGCATACCTGAATCCGTAAAGGATAATATGCGCAAGGAAATTGAAGAAATGCTACAACTAGGAGTCATAGAGCACTCTGAAAGCCCTTGGGCCTCCCCAGTAGTTCTGGTACCGAAGCGGGATGGGACTACCCGCCTCTGCGTAGACTACCGGAAGCTTAATGATAAGACCGTATCCGATGCCTACCCTATGCCCCGGATAGACAAACTCCTGGACAAAATGGCCAGGGGCCAATACCTCACCACAATAGACCTTTGTAAGGAGTATTGGCAGATTCCCCTAGCCGAAGACGCCATCCCTAAGTCGGCGTTTGTCACCCCGTTTGGCCTGTACCAGTTTAAGGTCATGCCATTCGGGATGAAAAACGCTCCGGCTACTTTTCAGAGGATGGTGGATCGGCTATTGGATGGGTTCCAGGAGTACGCTTGCGCCTATCTAGATGATATAGCGATCTTCAGCCACTCCTGGACTGAACACCTGACCCACATAGGAGCCGTACTAGACCGTATTAGGGAGGCAGGATTAACTCTGAAACCCAGTAAGTGCCATATAGGGATGGCAGAAGTCCAATACCTAGGACACCGGGTAGGGAGCGGCCAACAAAAACCCGAACCGGCTAAGGTAGAGGCTGTAGCCAAATGGCCAACCCCTCGTACCAAAACTCAAGTACTGGCATTCCTAGGTACCGCAGGATACTACTGTAAATTTGTACCCAACTACAGTACCCTGGCCAAACCCCTCACTGATTTGACCCGCAAGAATCTTCCTAAGATAGTAGTCTGGACCCCAGAGTGTGAGCAGGCATTCCAGCAACTAAAAACGGCTCTTGTGAATTCACCTGTACTCGCCGCCCCTGATCCAACTAAACGCTTTCTTGTCCACACAGACGCTTCTATGTTCGGATTGGGGGCAGTACTGAGCCAAGTCGGAGAAGATGGCGGCGAGCATCCAGTGGCTTAATTAAGCAGAAAACTTTTACCCCGGGAAGTAAGCTACGCCGCCATAGAAAAAGAATGCCTGGCCGTGATGTGGGCCCTTAAAAAGCTGCAGCCCTATTTGTATGGACAACCCTTTTCCTTACTCACAGATCACAACCCGCTGGTGCGGCTGAACAGGGTGTCAGGAGACAATGCCCGGCTGCTGCGCTGGAGTTTGGCGCTGCAGCCTTTTGACTTTACCATCCACTACCGCCCTGGGAAGCAAAATGGCAACGCCGACGGGTTATCCAGACAAACTGAAAGTGATCTGCGAGCGCTCCTCCGGACATCGCCAAGCCGATCCGTTGGGATCAGACTGTGTATGCCGGCTTGGTTCTGGGGGAGCATTGTGGCAAAAATCACCACTTATCGAATGTCTTTCTTGTCTGTACCTCTTCCCCTCCCCCCTCAACCTCCCATCAGCCCTTGCTCTTGTCTGACCCCACTTTTCCTTGTACCATAGTCATCTATGTATTGTATGTAAATGAGGCTGTTGGAGGTTTGAAACCAGGTGCCATGCCTAGTAAAGTCAGTTGACTCCCAAACTGTGTGTCGTCCAGTCACTGGGGAAATTGTCTCCGGACATTGACCTGTTTCTTCAGCTACAAGGGGATTTAAAGTGAAGATATTAAGGATATACCTTGAAGGTCCACAACAATCTACATCAGAGGAGACGTGACTGGATGTAAGAGGTATGTAGATCTGTATTTTCCTGTATGTTTTATAGCACTGTATGTAATGTATGTAATTTTTCAACTATGTCTTTAACAGTAGGGCTGGAGGACAGGGGTAAGGTTGAAAATATGGCACCCCTGCTCCTTGTCACAAACCACTGAGGGAATGGGGGCCCACATCATCCACAGGGTATTCAGATAATCCTAGAAATGTAGGATCTTATAAGGGGCAGTGAGGGTGTTGACGTTATAAGCCTGCCCCCTTCTAAGAATCCATTGACACTCAGTGGATTTTTAATGCATTATTTGAGAGTTTTGACATTTCTGCTTCCTGAACAACTTCCTGAGTCTGTAACATCAGAAGACTGAATGCTGTAAGGGTGGGAGCCGTAAAGACAACGCTGATGAGATGAGGAGATTCTACCTCTCGCTTCTTTTTATCTTGCTTTTGGGTAAGTCTGTCATTTGTGGTCACTCTCCCATGTGCCCTTATTGTGCCTTCCATTAATTTCCAGGGAGACTTACCAAATGACCTGCCTATCCGTCTCTCCACCATCTTCTATTCACTATTAGTGGCATCTGAGTAGTTGAACCCCACCAATCAGTGTGTATAATGTGGGGGTCCTAGCATCTGAACCCCACCAATCAATGTGTATAAGGTGGGGGTCCTAGCATCTGAACCCCACCAATCAGTGTGTATAAAGTGGGGGTCCTAGCAGATAAACCCCACCAGTCTGTGTGTATAATGTGGGGGTCCTAGCATCTGAACCCCACCAATCAGTGTGTATAATGTAGGGGTCCTAGCAGATAAACCCCATCAGTCAGTGTGTATAATGTAGTGGTTCCTAGGACCTGAAACTCACCAGTCAGTGTGTATAATGTGGGGGTCCTTGCAGATGAACCCCACCAATCAGTGTGTATAATGTGGGGGTCCTAGCATCTATACCCCACCAATCAGTGTGTATAATGTGGGGGTCCTAGCAGATAAACCCCATCAGTCAGTGTGTATAATGTAGTGGTTCCTAGAACCTGAAACTCACCAGTCAGTGTGTATAATGTCCTAGCATCTATACCCCACCAATCAGTGTGTATAATGTAGGGGTCCTAGGACCTGAAACTCACCAGTCAGTGTGTATAATGTGGGGGTCCTAGCATCTGAACCCCACCAATCAGTGTGTATAATGTGGGGGTCCTAGCATCTATACCCCACCAATCAGTGTGTATAATGTGGGGGTCCTAGCATCTGAACCCCACCAATCAGTGTGTATAATGTGGGGGTCCTAGAATCTATACCCCACCAAGCAGTGTGTATAATGTGGGGGTCCTAGCATCTATACCCCACCAAGCAGTGTGTATAATGTGGGGGTCCTAGCATCTATACCCCACCAAGCAGTGTGTATAATGTGGGGGTCCTAGCATCTATACCCCACCAAGCAGTATGTATAATGTGGGGGTTCTAGCATCTATATCCCACCAATCAGTGTGTATAATGTGGGGGTCCTAGCAGCTTAACCCCACCAATCAGTGTGTATAATGTGGGGGTCCTAGCATCTATACCCCACCAAGCAGTGTGTATAATGTGGGGGTCCTAGCATCTATACCCCACCAAGCAGTATGTATAATGTGGGGGTCCTAGCAGCTTAACCCCACCAATCAGTGTGTATAATGTGGGGGTCCTAGCAGCTTAACCCCACCAAGCAGTGTGTATAATGTGGGGGTCCTAGCATCTATACCCCACCAAGCAGTGTGTATAATGTGGGTGTCCTAGCATCTATACCCCACCAATCAGTGTGTATAATGTGGGGGTCCTAGCATCTATACCCCACCAAGCAGTGTGTATAATGTGGGGGTCCTAGCATCTATACCCCACCAATCAGTGTGTATAATGTGGGGGTCCTAGCATCTATACCCCACCAAGCAGTGTGTATAATGTGGGGGTCCTAGAATCTATACCCCACCAAGCAGTGTGTATAATGTGGGGGTCCTAGCATCTATACCCCACCAAGCAGTGTGTATAATGTGGGGGTCCTAGCATCTATACCCCACCAAGCAGTGTGTATAATGTGGGGGTCCTAGCATCTATACCCCACCAAGCAGTGTGTACAGTGAGTGGTAAATGTCTGGTCATGATGAATCAGATGTGCACTATATTGTTTTTGTCATGCTGACACAGGATGGTGGTTTGCATGTGTGGTTATGTGCAGTCAGTGACCCGTGTGCGGGGGGCTCTTAATGGTTTGATTCTATAGTGACGACAGCGCTGGGAGGTGTTGTGTTACTAGTAACTGTTAAGGAGCTTTCTCCACCAAAACCAGGTTGTTCTTCATCTCTGCTATGTGACCAGCAATGGCTTAATGTGTGAAGCTGATCCGTCATGGATGTGCCACAGGCCAGAGTCAGCTGAGAGAGTGACAGACAGGCCCAGTGAATGCTCAAGAGAAGTTTCTCTCTTGTGGTGGGCCCTCTACTGGCGGGGTGACCTGATGGCATGCTCATGGACCTCCTGGAACAAAAGCTCTTGAGTTTAACGCTATACTATACCTAACCAGAACCTGCTATCTATGGTGGACCTATACTACTGTCCCTGCTAGGTCACTGCTAAGGCACCTACAAGTGATGTCCCCATCAGCATGATCCCCCCTCCTCCAAATAAATAGATTGGAATTGTCCAAGTATTTTGAAAAAAAGTAAAAAAAAATTACAGCAAGCAAAAAGCCCCCAAAATAAAAGCTCCTTTATATATATATATATATCTACAGGGGCGTAGCTATAGGGGGAGCAGAGGTAGCAGGAGCCTGAGGGGGCCCAATTACCCTTGTGCCACATAAGAAGACGCTTGTATTATAGAACGTGCATGCTGGTCAAGTTGCACCTCTGGCTGGAGGGAAGGGGTTAGATCAAGAATTTGGCATGAACGGGGGTGTGGGGTATATGTTTCAGTTTTTGCCTTATGCAGAATGAAGGCTATGTGCACCCTGCCCCTGGCCTCAAAGCACTGAGGGAAGGGCGGCCTAAGCTGAACTCTTGCACCCGGGCCCACAAGCCTTTAGCTACACCCCTGTGCATATATATATACTGAAGAAGTAAGCAAGCAGTGCCAACCTGCGAATATTACATATATATATATACACTCACCTAAAGAATTATTAGGAGCACCTGTTCTATTTCTCATTAATGCGATTATCTAGTCAACCAATCACATGGCAGTTGCTTCGATGCATGTCGGGTTGTGGTCTTGGTCAAGACAATCTCCTGAACTCCAAACTGAATGTCAGAATGGGAAAGAAAGGTGATTTAAGCAATTTTGAGCGTGGCATGGTTGTTGGTGCCAGACGGGCCGGTCTGAGTATTTCACAATCTGCTCAGTTACTGGGATTTTCACGCACAACCATTTCTAGGGTTTACAAAGAATGGTGTGAAAAGGGAAAAACATCCAGTATGCGGCCGTCCTGTGGGCGAAAATGCCTTGTGGATGCTGGAGGTCAGAGGAGAATGGGCCGACTGATTCAAGCTGATAGAAGAGCAACGTTGACTGAAATAACCACTCGTTACAACCGAGGTATGCAGCAAAGCATTTGTGAAGCCACAGCACGCACAACCTTGAGGCGGATGGGCTACAACAGCAGAAGACCCCACTGGGTACCACTCATCTCCACTACAAATAGGAAAAAGAGGCTGCAATTTGTACGAGCTCACCAAAATTGGACTGTTGAAGACTGGAAAAATGGTTTCTTGAACATGACAATGAGTTCACTGTACTAAAATGGCCCCCACAGTCACCAGATCTCAACCCAATAGAGCATCTTTGGGATGTGGTGGAATGGGAGCTTCGTGCCCTGGATGTGCATCCCTCAAATCTCCATCAACTGCAAGATGCTATCCTATCAATATGGGCCAACATTTCTAAAGATGCTATCAGCACCTTGTTGAATCAATGCTATCAGCACCTTGTTGAATCAATGCCACGTAGAATTAAGGCAGTTCTGAAGGCAAAAGGGGGTCCAACACCATATTAGTATGGTGTTCCTAATAATTCTTTAGGTGAGAGTGTATATATAAATATATAAATACACAGGGGTGTAGCTAAAGGCTTGTGGGCCCTGGTGCAAGAGTTCAGCTTAGGCCGCCCTTCCCTCAGTGCTTTGAGGCCAGGTGCAGGGTGCACATAGCCTTCATGCTGCATAAAGCAAAAATTGAAACATAAATAACCCCCCCCCCCGTTCATGCCAAATTCTTGATCTAACCCCTTCCCTCCAGCCAGAGGTGCAACTTGACCAGCATGCACGTTCTATAATACAAATCGGATTCCAAAAAAGTTGGGACACTATACAAATCGTGAATAAATACTGAATGCAATGATGTGGAGGCGCCAACTTCTAATATTTTATTCAGAATAGAACATAAATCACGGAACAAAAGTTTAAACTGAGAAAATGTACCATTTTAAGGGAAAAATATGTTGAATCAGAATTTCATGGTGTCAACAAATCCCCAAAAAGTTGGGACAAGGCCATTTTCACCACTGTGTGGCATCTCCCCTTCTTCTTACAACACTCAACAGACGTCTGGGGACCGAGGAGACCAGTTTCTCAAGTTTAGAAATAGGAATGCTCTCCCATTCTTGTCTAATACAGGCCTCTAACTGTTCCATCGTCTTGGGCCTTCTTTGTTGCACCTTCCTCTTTATGATGCGCCAAATGTTCTCTATAGGTGAAAGATCTGGACTGCAGACTGGCCATTTCAGTCCCCGGATCCTTCTCCTACGCAGCCATGATGTTGTGATTGATGCAGAATGTGGTCTGGCATTATCTTGTTGAAAAATGCAGGGTCTTCCCTGAAAGAGATGACGTCTGGATGGGAGCATATGTTGTTCTAGAACCTGAATATATTTTCTGCATTGATGGTGCCTTTCCAGACATGCAAGCTGCCCATGCCACACGCACTCATGCAACCCCATACCATCAGAGATGCAGGCTTCTGAACTGAGTGTTGATAACAACTTGGGTTGTCCTTGTCCTCTTTGGTCTGGATGACATGGCGTCCCAGATTTCCAAAAAGAACTTCGAATCGTGACTCGTCTGACCAAAGAACAGTCTTCCATTTTGCCACACTCCATTTTAAATGATCCCTGGCCCAGTGAAAACGCCTGAGCTTGTGGATCTTGCTTAGAAATGGCTTCTTCTTTGCACTGTAGAGTTTCAGCTGGCAGCGGCGGATGGCACGGTGGATTGTGGTCGCTGACAATGGTTTCTGGAAGTATTCCTGGGCCCATTCTGGGATTTCCTTTACAGTAGCATTCCTGTTTGTGGTGCAGTGTCGTGTAAGGGCCCGGAGATCACGGGCATCCAGTATGGTTTTACGGCCTTGACCCTTACGCACAGAGATTGTTCCAGATTCTCTGAATCTTCGGATGATGTTATGCACAGTTGATGATGATAGATGCAAAGTCTTTGCAATTTTTCGCTGGGTAACACCTTTCTGATATTGCTCCACTATCTTTCTGCGCAACATTGTGGGAATTGGTGATCCTCTACCCATCTTGGCTTCTGAGAGACACTGCCCTCTGAGAAGCTCTTTTTATACCCAATCATGTTGCCAATTGACCTATTTAGTGTTAATTGGTCTTCCAGCTCTTCGTTATGCTCAAATTTACTTTTTCCAGCCTCTTATTGCTACTTGTCCCAACTTTTTGGGGATTTGTTGACACCGTGAAAATTTGAATCAACGTATTTTTCCTTTAAAATGATACATTTACTCGGATTAAACGTTTGATCCGTCATCTACGTTCTATTACAAATAAAATATTGACATTTGCCATCTCCACATCATTGCATTCAGTTTTTATTCACAATTTGTTTAGTGTCCCAACTTTTTTGGAATCCGGTTTGTACAAGCGTCTTCTTATGTGGCATAAGGGTAATATATATATACTGAAAGTAAGCAAGCAGTGTCGACCTGCGAATATTATATATATATATATATATATATATATACACACACTGCCCGTCCCCAAAAAAATGTCGCCACCAAAAATATTTTGTTGGACTGCCTTTAGCTTTGATTCCAGCCTGCATTCACTGTGGCATTGTTTCGATAAGCTTCTGCAATGTCACAAGATTTTTTTCCGTCCAGTTTTGCATTATTTTTTCACCAAGATCTTGCATTGATGATGGTAGAGTCTAACTTCTGCGCAAAGCCTTCTCCAGCACATCCCAAATACTCTCAATGGGGTTAAGGTCTGGACACTGTGGTGGCCAATCCATGTGTGAAAATGATGTCTCATGCTCCCTGAACCATTCTTTCACAATTTGAGCCCGATGAATCCTGGCATTGTCATCTTGGAATATGCCCGTGCCATCATGGAAGAACAAATCCATTGATGGAATAACCTGGTCATTCAGTATGTTCAGGTAGTCAGCTGACCTCATTCTTAGAGCACATACTGTTGCAGAATCTAGACCTGACCAACTGCAGCAACCCCAGATCATAGCACTGCCCCCACAGGCTTGTACAGGAGGCACTAGGCATGATGGGGGCATCACTTCATCTGCCTCTCTTCTTACCCTGATGCACCCAGCACTCTGGAACAGGGTAAATCTGGAATCATCAGACCATATCACCTTCTTCCATTGCTCCAGAGTCCAATCTTTATGCTCCCTAGCAAATTCAAACCTTTTTTTCTGGTTTCCTCACTGATTAGTGGTTTTCTTACGGCTACACAGCTGTTCAGTCCCAATACCTTGAGTTCCCTTCGCATTGTGCGTGTGGAAATACTCTTACTTTTACTAGTAAACATAGCCCTGAGTTCTACTGTTGTTTTTCTTCAATTTGATTTCACCAAACGTTTAAGTGATAGCTGATCACGATCATTCAGGATTTTTTTCCGGCCACATTTCTTCCTCGAATACGATGGGTCCCCACTATCCTTCCAGTTTTTAATAATGCGTTGGACAGTTCTTAACCCAAATTTAGTAGTTTCTGCAATCTCCTTAGATGTTTTATCTGCTTGATGCATGCCAATGGTTTGACCCTTCTCAAACAGACTAACATCTTTTCCACGACCACGAGATGTGTCTTTCGACATGGTTGTTTAAGAAATGAGAAGCAACTCAATGCAGCAGTTGGGGTTAAATAACTTGTTGCCAGACGAAAGATAATCCAATAGGAGGTTCATAACTATTTGCTTAGTTAAATCCAGGTGGCAACTTTTTTTTGAACAGGCAGTGTATATATCTTGCACAAATGGAAGGAAGCTTCAGCACTGCAGGTTGATCCACAAGCAAAGTTTTTGAAAATTTGATTTGGACGGTTCGACAAATTTTCCCCAAACATGCATAGCTAGTCCACTGTGGTAGTGCAACAGTTACTGTGCGTCATTATGATAGGCAGATGACAGGCGTCTCTCTTAGAATCAGTCCACACTGTAGTGCCCTGAAGCAGGGGTACTCTAAAGTCTGGACATTTGTGGACATTTGTCTATTTCTCCTATGTAAAGTTTTAAACGTCTTACTTTATCTCACTTGAAAGGATTAACTTATACTGTTTATTACATGTGATATATAGCCTGTTTAGTTGCACCTTTGCAAGGTTCTGTGGAAAGGGTTCATGAACACTGAGAGACTTTTGGGACTTTGAATGAGAAGCTGGTAATTTTCCACAGCTGCCATAGAGTTTAAAGAAGACCATGTTTTGGAGGGAAAAAGCTAGACTTATTTACCACCAAAACCAGACAGACTGACCTTGTAAATGTCTGGTTAAGCTCTGTTGTTATGTCTGGAAAAACTGCTGTGTCATTACCATTGAGTATCACTGAAGCTCTAATGTAAGTCTATAAGAGACATAAAGTGTTACAATGTACAGTTGCAAGAAAAAGTATGTGAACCCTTTGGAATGATATGGATTTCTGCACAAATTGGTCAAAAAATGTGATCTGATCTTCAGCGAAGTCACAACAATAGACAATCACAGTCTGCTTAAACTAATAACACACAAAGAATTAAATGTTACCATGTTTTTATTGAACACACCATGTAAATATTCACAGTGCAGGTGGAAAAAGTATGTGAACCCCTAGACTAATGACATCTCCAAGAGCTAATTGGAGTGAGGTGTCGGCCAACTGAGATGAGATTGGAGGTGTTGGTTACAGCTGCCCTGTCCTATAAAAAACACACACCAGTTCTGGGTTTGCTTTTCACAAGAAGCATTGCCTGATGTGAATGATGCCTCACACAAAAGAGCTCTCAGAAGACCTACGATTAAGAATTGCTGACTTGCATAAAGCTGGAAAGGGTTATAAAAGTATCTCCAAAAGCCTTGCCGTTCATCAGTCCACGGTAAGACAAATGGTCTATAATGGAGAAAGTTCAGCACTGCTGCTACTCTCCCTAGGAGCGGCCGTCCTGTAAAGATGACTGCAAGAGCACAGCACAGACGGCTCAATGAGGTGAAGGAGAATCCTAGAGTGTCAGCTAAAGATTTACAAAAGTCTCTGGCATATGCTAACATCCCTGTTAGCGAATCTATGATACGTAAAACACTAAACAAGAATGAATTTAATGGGAGGATACCACAGAGGAAGCCACTGCTGTCCAAAAAAAAACATTGCTGCACGTTTACAGTTTGCACAAGAGCATCTGGATGTTCCACAGCAGTACTGGCAAAATATTCTGTGGACAGATGAAACCAAAGTTGAGTCTTTTAGAAGAAACACACAACACTATGTGTGGAGAAAAAGAGGCACAGCACACCAACATCAAAACCTCATCCCAACTGTGAAGTATGGTGGTGGGGGCATTATGGTTTGGGGCTGCTTTGCCGCATCAGGGCCTGGACAGATTGCTATCATCGAAGGAAAAATAATTTCCCAAGTTTATCAAGACATTTTGCAGGAGAACTTAGGCTACTTTCACACTAGCGTTCAGAGCGGATCCGTTCTGAACGGATCCGCTCATATAATGTAGACGGTGGGTCCGTTCAGAACGGATCCGTCTGCATTATATTGTATAAAATTTTCTAAGTGTGAAAGTAGCCTGAGCGGATCCGTCCAGACTTTTACATTGAAAGTCAATGGTGGACGGATCCATTTGAAGATTGAGCCATAGTGTGTCATCTTCAAACGGATCCGTCCCCATTGACTTACATTGTAAGTCTGGACGGATCCGCACGCCTCCGCACGGCCAGGCGGACACCCGAATGCTGCAAGCAGCGTTCAGGTGTCCGCCTGCTGAGCGGAGCGGAGGCTGAACGCCGCTAGACTGATGCATTCTGAGCGGATCCGCGTCCACTCAGAATGCATTAGGGCTGGATGGAAGCGTTCGGGTCCGCTTGTGAGCCCCTTCAAACGGAGCTCACAAGTGGACAGCCGAACGCTAGTGTGAAAGTAGCCTTAAGGCCATCTGTCCACCAGCTGAAGCTCAACAGAAGATGGGTGTTGCAACAGGACAACGACCCAAAGAATAGAAGTAAATCAACAGCAGAATGGCTTAAACAGAAGAAAATACGCCTTCTGGAGTGGCCCAGTCAGAGTCCTGACCTCAACCCGATGGAGATGCTGTGGCAGGACTTCAAGATAGCGATTCACACCAGACATCCCAAGAATATTGCTGAACTGAAACAGTTCTGTAAAGCGGAATGGTCAAGAATTACTCCTGACCGTTGTGCACGTCTGATCTGCATCTACAGGAAACGTTTGGTGGAAGTTATTGCTGCCAAAAGAGGTTCAACCAGTTATTAAATCCAAGGGTTCACATACTTTTTCCACCTGCACTGTGAATGTTTACATGGTGTGTTCAATAAAAACATGGTAACATTTAATTATTTGTGTGTTAATAATTTAAGCAGACTGTGATTGTCTATTGTTGTGACTTCGCTGAAGATCAGATGACATTTTTATGACCAATTTGTACAGAAATCCATATCATTCCAAAGGGTTTACATACTTTTTCTTCCAACTGTATCTGTTTGTGCTGCGCTTCTCCACTCCACCTCCCCCACTAGAAGGTTCCCGTCTAGCTAGAAACTGTATATAAGGAGAGCAGTCGGAGACCCTAGTGTTCTGCAGTTAGGGAACAGTGCTGGATGGGGGACTCTGCCAGTTTGCATGAGTGACCAGAAGAAGACACTGAGATGGGGCTGCTGAGCCACAGACCATGAGTCACTAATATATTCCTGTGAACAAGGATCCACCCGGACTACTGAGCTACAGACCGCAGGCCTTTAACCAGGGTACCAGTCAGGGTACCAGCCTTCTGAGAGAGGGACAGATAGCTTAGGCCTTTACTCAGCATCAAACCCTTCTTCTGCCAGGGAGTAGACTAGAGAAGCCAGCCCTATGCCTCACCTGTTTTGTTGTGCACCTGAATTCCTCCAGTAAATAAGCACACTGGTTAACTGCAAACCCTGACTCTCTGGACTTATTTCCCATTGGAGTGACACCATGACTGTGTCCAGGGGACTCAGCATAGCGTTGGGGCAGCCCAAACATGGCCATGCAGCACTTCACTTATTTGGTTGGTTACAGGTCAAAAACTGATTAAATAACTGTGTGAACTCAGCCTTTCAGGTCAGTGTTAGCGTCAGGTAAAAAGAACCATGAAGTGGCCCAAGAATGTACTATAGAATGAAAGAGTGCACTCCTTTTACACTGTCGTCAGCTGATTCCACATAGATTTCTACAGAACCTGTTTTGTTACACGCAGAGGCAAGTAGTGTCCCCCTGACATAGTGGAAAGGGTGTCAGGAGTAAGTTTGTGTTCATGTCACTGTTTATTTTTCCCTTCCTCTGATCCATCATAAGAACAACCCCCAAAAAAATGATCCCTGTCTTTTGTGCATCCACCTTCACATGGTCAGTATTTGGTCTGTAATTTATCAGTATTGGCAAGGCCAAAAAAGACAGGAGTGGGTCCAAAACAGAGATGATATGTAAACCAAGTATTTGCATGTCTTCTGTGTTTTGTACCCACTCCTGCTTTTGGCTTCCAAATCATGATCAAATCCCAATGCAAAATACTGACCATGTGGTAGAGGGCTTATGGATACTCCAAAAACAGAATCTATTGTGTTTTTAATTTTTCATTCTGACAGATCAGAAGAAGTGTAAAATAATTGATGATGTCAACAAGGCCAAACAGGGACACTAGTGGCCCCATCAGAGAGTGGTGAGGGTGGCAACAGCATTAGGAGTCAACATAGTGGCCCAGTCACCGAGTGGGGAGGGTGGCAACAGCAAGAGGAGTCAACATAGTTGCCAAGTCACAGAGTGATTGTCACAGAGGATGTAACAGAAAACAAGAAGTTACAAATAAGGGTCCGACTGGCTTGATCCAAAACTAAGGAACAAAAGGGGTGACCCCTATTAAAGCCCTTAAGCTCTCCCTGTCTTCTCAGCCCATGCAAATATCTCTATGATAGATAATTGCATGCCCTCGTGCCTCGACTGTATGACACCTGAACACCCTATAATAGTGAGGGGACACGACCACCGGCTCCCTACACTTAATACGGAGGGAGTCAGGGTCACCTAGAATCAAGGCAACAGGAAAACACAAATAAATGAACAGACTTATCTGTATAAGCATCAGTTGCAGCTTGTAGCACACTCCAGGAAGTTGTATAAACCGCAAAGTGATGCAGTATGGGAGGGGATTTAAAGGGATGCAATCAGTGCAACTAGATGACAGCTGAGAGAGGGAAACGAGATGACAAAACAAAAGCAAAACAAAAGAACCTCAAGCAGGAGGTTCTGAAGAACGTCTGTCAGAGCTTCTCAGATGTCTGGCGGTGACAGTGATGAGGGTGGAAACCACATTAGAAGTCAACATAGTGGCCCAGTCACAGAATGCGGAAGGTGGCAACCACATGAGGAGTCCACATAGTGGCCCTGTCACAGAGTGGGGAGGATGGCAACAGCATGAGGAGTCAACACAGTGGCCCAGTCACAGAATGGTGAGGGTTGCAACAGCATAAGGAGTCAACATAGTGGCCCAGTCACAGAGTAGTGAGGGTGGAAACAGCATGAGGAGTCAACACAGACCCAGTCAACACAGACCCAGTCAACACAGACCCAATCACAGAGTAGCGAGGGTGGCAACAACTCAAAGTGCATCTAGACATTTGCGCAAGCGATTAGGAGGGACTCCCTGCCTTTATCTCCACTGCATACTGCCACGGTGTGTGAGGGTCATCTGCCTCCTACTCCTCCTGCTCCTCTCCTGTCACTTGTGCAGATAAATCACCCATTTCCGTATACATATAATATGTGGAGGGTGGAGTTCCAATGGGTGTAAACGTTGCATATGAGGTGATGTTGGGGAATGACGTTCTGCCTTTGCAGCTCTAGGAGGGCATGTTTTGCAGAGTAACAGTGGCTAAAGTGCGTGCACAGTTTCCTGGCTATTTTCAAGATGTCTTGCAGGGGGGGAAGAAGACTTCAGGAACTGTTTTACAACCAGATTAAAAACGTGCACCATGCAGGGTGCATAGGTCAGTCCTCCTTGATGCAGCGCCTACACAATCTTCTTCCTATTATCGGTGACCATGGTTTCGATCTTCAGTTGTTGAGGAGATAGCCAGGATTCGATTTACTCTTGAAGGATGTGGAGCAGTTCCTCCCATGTGTGACTCTGTTCACCCAGGCAAACCAGGTGCAGAACAGCATGACACCACTGTGCTCTGCGTAGGTGGTATGTTGGAGGACCAGTCCAAATTGTGTCTACAGTGGAAAAGGTTGAGGATGAGGAGGCAGAGGAGGACATTGGCACTATCACCGTGCTGGCTCAGCCGCTATCTCGCGCAAGATGCCATCCTCATCCCCTGATGTTGATGATGAAGCACCCTCTTCACCCGGCTCCCACGTACGATCGGCTACATCATCATCCACTACTGTCTGCACGTCACTGATGTCACCCTCACCAGTCTCATGACCTTGTGCCTGACCGCTCGTAACACCTGTCCCCATTCGACTCTCATCATTGTTACTTGCCTGCCTACAGATCTTTCCTACAAATCTTAGCTGGGCAGTAGCTGCTGACTGTCCTCGATAAGAGCTCGTCCTTGCTGAAAAGCGGAGCAGAGCCGGCAGCATACAATACTTCCCGAGCAGAAGGAACAGAAAAAGAAAGATGCAGGTTCAGGACAGGTGGGGACACAGAGCTTGTTCCTGGGCCATGCCAACTAAGCGTGGTGTCAGAGGAACCCACCGACTCCTGGCTGGGGGTGTCTGATATCAGTTGAGATCATGTTGAAGACTGAGTCGACCAGTCAAGGACAGCTGGGTTGCTGGTCAAAACACCACCGCTGGATGACACTGGCAGCTCTGACCTGTCGCTGCAACTGCTGCTGACCTGTCGCTGCAACTGCTGCTACCACCCCCTTCTTCTGCTGCTACTTCTGCCAGCTCCAGAAACATTTTTGCCACTGCCCGTTCCCTTAGAAGGCCCTGGCACTTGTCTGTCAGACTTACTGTACTGTAACAGTAACTGTAAGTGTAAAATAGCAGTAGGATTAGACCACTAATTCACCCCAATGCATAACATTATAGGTGATTCCTCATTCCTGGGCTTCTTACTTTCACTTTGTAACGTGCAACAGCCATTTAAAGAAAAATGTCATTCGTTACCATGAAGCGCTAGGAAATTCGGATTCGTGCCGAATCAAATTTTTCCTGAAATTCGGATCGAATTTCAGTTCATCAACTCCAATTCGCTCAACACTATACAAGACATTAGATGAACCCCAGCACTAAAAACACAACTAATCTCTCAAAAAACAAGCCCTCAAAAGGCTGTCGACAGAATAGTAAGTTATGACTTCTGAAAAATGGAGATGAAAAATAGAAAAAATCTCTCTGTCCCTACTAGAGATAAGCGAATTGATTCTAAATGAATTATATTTGTAACGGATCTCCTAGCACCCCGACTGGGTACCTCCGTTGATGGATGCTCCCAGTGCTTCCCGAGGACTCCAAGCTCTACACCAAAACCACCACAGGAGCCAGGAACAGCTCTTACAAGAGCTAGAAGTAATAGCCAGGGGAGTATACACGTATAGCAATCCCCACACACATGTGACGAGGCTCTATGTTGAATGTAAAACAGTAACTCTTTAATGGGTTATTTTTTAGCCTTTTATGCAGGTCTCCTAGCAAGGGACACTCCCCCTGAAGGCCCTTGTAGAAGACTGTGACAGTTTATATTTTAGCCAATCACATGCATTTACAGTTTTGAAACCTTCCCAGCAATTGTACACAAAACCCCCTTCCCTCTGTCTATAACGCAATCAACAAAATACAATGAGCATTGTCTTTGACGCAATTAACTAACACACTGGCATTGTCTGAGACGCAATTAACTAACACACTGGCATTGTCTGAGACGCAATCAACAAAATACAATTACCAATAACACAAAGGCTACAACCCACATAGAATCCTCCTCTCTGCCTGTGATATAATCATGGTACACCATGGTTAACATAATCATCACAGGCAGGAGAATACACAATGTCCTTTGTCCTGGAAACAACGAGTTATAATTCAATTATCTTTCAGGACAGAGGGCAATCGCCAATACACACAGCGAGACAATGGAACAGACCTCACTACTCAACGTATACAATGTCCCACCCTTTACAATACACATAGACATTTAACATCCCAACATAGCACAAATTAGTTGTAAAAGTCTCTTGGGCCTGGCTGTACTCATGGCTTTTCTGTCCAAAACAGTTCTACAGATTTAAGCTGTGCGGCCGGTCTGTCTTCTCCTTCAAAGTTAGTATGGGCCATAATCCTGGGGCAAGAGGGTAACAACCAGGCCCCTCCAAAACCCAGTGGCGAGGTTGGTTTTGCCACAATATTCATTATCAATTTCCCAAGCAAATCTGAAATTTTGGCCATTCGATTTGGACAAGTCATACAATGGCACCTTCCTTTTTACATTTCAAAATAGTACTATAGTGGGGGAAATGGGGCAGGAAAGATGAACACATCGGATCACAGGACCCTGGGAGGGACCTGGCGGATTTACCCATAATGCCTTACATTGTGGAGGAGGGAGGATATTGGCTGGATGATTAGGCACTATGTAAGGTCCCAAGCAGAGAACCCATTATGATCTCAGCGACTAATGTGATTGGACATGTTTGTCATGGACACCGCAATTAGACACTTAAGAGGTTTTAGGGTTTGGCAGTGTAGGGATTATAAAGAAGATAGATTAGTTAGGTAGATTGAATTACTAGGTAGAGAGTTAGGTTTTATACGGGACAGGGTAGGATCAGTTAGTGTACAGTGTGTCTTATGTAAACCGTGTACTTGGGTGGGCTCCCAAGGTTACAGTGAAGTCACGAACGAGGAAAGGAACCCCAACACCAGTTTCTGCCAAAACAGAATTTTACTTAGATGTGGCAATAACCACAAATGCTGGGCACATACAATAAGTTTACATATGCCCAACCTGAAGGCTGAGACCGTTGTGCTGCACAGCACGGCGCCCTCCGATGGATGCAGGAGGAAAGTACAGTAATTTACCTACTGGCAGGCAGAACTAAACTGCCACACCTTACCTGTTATTACCCTAAAAAACAAGAACCACTGTATGGATGTGTGGTACGGGTTGGCCTGTGGTGCAGCACAACAGCTTACAATCTTACAAGGCTCTACAGTATTCCCCCTCCCATAGCTGGTCCTGTAGCACCTGCCTGAGAATTCCTTCTGATCAAAACGCCAGCCTGGCTTAAGTTTGTGGGATTTTTATCAGCTCTCCAATGTGAAATGTCACTTTATGTTATGGAGTCCTTGCAATGAACAGTAATAACGCTTGTGGCCTGACACAAACAGAGACCCTAACTAACTACAGGCCTGGTCTCAGTCTCTAGGCGCCAACACTGTAATGAGGAGCAAGCACGATGCATGCGGTACCGCAGTGTATGTAGCTTTGCTCCTCAGCACTTAACAGCATTTCTGTAAGCAATTCTCGTTCTTCTGGACAGCATTAGGGTCTTGAACACAATCAGCTTCACTCAGCTTCACTTAGCTCTGGTCACTGAGGGATGCTCCCACATCTGGATGCTGTCAGATTCTCTGCTCCTTTTTTTCTCTAGGCTCTAAAACCCCACCTCTCTTGAATATAAAAATATATGCAGTCTGTTAGCTGTGTTTTGGAAACAACGGCATCTTGTCGCCAAACAGCAGAATGTCAGTCCAGATCATTTAATTTAATCTATACAGTGTTCAGACAATGAGAGCTGTTTCCCCATCTCACATGCCACCCCACTAGAGGTTGTAGTTTTCGACAACCCTCCCCATACAAACTTATCCTGGGCATAACGCTGTGGAAGCACCCCAGCATTGAGCCTGGTTGACCTTCACAGAGTGATAGGCTCAGAAGCGCTGGGGACATCAGGCACATCTAATGGAGCTGCTGACCGCTCAACACTTTCCCTGGGTGGCAAACCTGCCACAGCTGGAGCCTCTGAGGGTACCGGGGCAGGGACAACCCACCATTCCTCCTCCTCTAAGGGGATCTCCTCTGTACTCTGAGCAGGAGGAGGCATCTCCTCCTCACACACTGGCTCATCAAAATTACAAGTTTTGTGAGGGCCCCCCAGTCCCTATTGGCTCTACCTCATAGACCGGGATGGCAGAGTCTACCCTCCTCTTCACTGAGTATGCGACCGCCTCCCACCACCTATACAACTTCCCAGACAGCCGCTTGGCTTTGACCATCACTCGTTCACCTGGGGCATACCCATCCCTATGTGCTGGTTTTGGGTTAGGGTGTACCACTTGTCCCAGGCGCTCCACCACAACCTTGTAGATCGCTCTCAGCTGGCGGCGGTGCTCCTGCACCCATGTGGTGGTATTTCTCGGTGGTAGCTCCATCGGATCGGGCATGTGGAGATCTTCAATCTTCTGTCCGGCTCTCCCAAATATGAGCATATGTGGGGAGTATCTGGTGGTACTGTGTACTCTGTTGTTATAGGCCCACATCAGTTTAGGTAGATACTCGGGCCACCAAGCCTTTTGGCTGTCCTCCAGAATCTGCAGCATCTGCAGAATTGCTCGCACACCCCATTTCCCAGGGGGTGATACGGGGCGGTGCGGGAACGTTCGATCCCATATAGTTGGTGCAGCTCATTCATTAGAGTACCCTGAAAACATGCCCCTTGGTCTGAATGTATCCTCCGTGGACACCCGAACACCTGTATAAAGTGTTTGCAGACCGATTCAGCGGCCGACTCTGCCGTCTGGTCTCTGGTGGGTACAGCCACCACATACTTTGTTAAAATAATCTGTGATGACTAAACAGTATGAGTGTCCTGAGGTAGAGTACCCAATCTGTACATAATCGATCAAGGAGCTCTAGGGTCCGGATGGCCTGGACAGGACCCCTCTGTTCACTACTCTTACTCAGCCCGCAGGACCGACACTTAAGACATGCTTCGCCCTCCATGTCTGCCAAAAGTGGACAGTATACCAGCTGTTGGAGCCACTTGAATGTTTTATCGCTCCCAAAATGGTAACCTCTCTCATGGGCTTCCCGGGCAGCCTCTGGTCCCAATGACATGGGGATGACAATCTGTCGCCGATACTGCAAGTATATGGTCTGACACAGGAGGCCCTGGGTAACAGTCATCTTATCCCACTGCCTCAACAACTTTTGGCCCTCTGGAGTCAGACTGGTCCGCTCTTCTGGCCGAGGCCAGATATTGGTCCGGACCTATTTTTTCACTTTCCATTCTGGACCCTCTCCTAATCAGCTTTCCAACATCTTTCCCAGCACCATTGGCATCCCGGAAGCCACCCCACTTAAATGTGCCACGTCCTGGAACATGGGTAATATTCCAAGGTCAGGAGAGTTTAAGTGTCCTCTAGCTCCTCATCGGCACTCTGAGCCGAGAACCCTACAGGGACTCGGGAGAGTGCGTCGGCGTTGCCATTCTCCCTACCTGACCGGAACTTGATGCTGTATTGGTACTTAGAAAGGCAAGCCAACCACCTCGGCTCAAGCACACCGAGCTTGGCATTCTCCAGATGTGCTAACGGGTTGTTGTCCGTCATCCCGGTCACCTCTGCACCTGTCAGGTACTCCGTGAACCTTACGGTCATGGCCCACACCAGTGCCAGTAGTTCCAATTTAAAGGAGCAATAGTTGTCAGGGTTGAGCTCTGACTCCCTCAGAGACCGGCTGCCATAGGCAATGACTCTTTTACATCCATCCTGGACTTAGGATAACACGGCCCCCAGACCATGTAGACTTCCATCAGTGTACAGCAGGAATGGGGTGTCGAACCGCACATAAGCCAGAATCGGAAACTATACACAAATACACTGACCAACGTATATGTAAAGGCACATTGAACATTATTTACAATTAGTCACTAGGACTACTAGTTTGCCTTATCTTGACATACAGTATACCCTTTAAATTCCCTTAAAACGTAACTTTTATTTGTACTTATTATTCTTACTACTAACCATAGTGAACTACATTTAAAATATTCAGTGGTTCAGCTTCCTATTAGTTTATTCTTGCATATATTATCAGCTCCTCTATTGGGATACTACTGATATAATCAAAGGCTGGCAGCCGCGTTCTGGCTCCAAACCCATGAATAGCAAGCCTTGTATTGTTGTGATAACTCTAATAGCAATCGCTGTTCCGCTGTACTAAAATTGATCCCTCAAACACTGCCCCCGACATGTTTCGCCAGTAACTCTGGCGTCTTCAGGGGATCGGCAGTATGTGTTTTGTGGGAGTGGCTGGGTCTTTTAATTCCTCCTAATGTGACGTCATTTGTGTTAGCCTATCACATCCCGCGATATGGCTATTGCCAGATTGTATTTCCAAAAACGGTCTCGTCCATTGGTACAATGAACTTGTTCTCTTTCATACTCACCTCCTATATCCATGTCTCGCTTTTATCCATAATCTTGCTTTACTTCTCATATTCTCACGCATGTCAGGGAACTTCTAGCCTTCCCCCCATCATACGCCATTTGCGCCTGCTCAGAGACTTGAATTTCGAGGAGCAATTCCATTTTAAGTGTGCATGCTCGCTGACTTAGTATTTTTAGTATCTATGTTCATTCCACTGCGCCTGCTCATAGACTTAGATGTCACTATTCATATCTAGAATTTAAGGCTGATGTTATCTAGCTTATATTTATAATATATATTTTAATAACTCAGTTTGATACATTATCAGGATACATAATTAGTCACACTAAACTATACATTAGTATTTGTTTTCATGCTTAATTTTGACATAATTGATCATATTTCTGATACTACCTTGACCAAATTCTAAACATTAATTGATGCATAATCATGTGATCATTATTAAATAATTATTTTTGTAATTATTATTATTTTTTTATACATGTTTATCAAATTATTTGATTTATCTATTATTTTTTGTTTTTATTTTTTATTGTTATTGGTTTTATTGTATTATTTCTTAAACATATTTATCAATAAATAATCATGTATTCACATAATCATTATAGCATCAATCATGACAGTTTATTTTCTTGTTACTTATTGCTTTGCTCATACTGCGCACCAACTTATTAAAAAAAGAGCAAGGTCAAAAATAAGCACCATGGCGAGTTTCTTTCCCGTATGTAGACCTATTCCAACTTATTTCATCATCATATATTGGCACCTATGGTCTTGTTATTACTATGCTATATTTTGATTGTTCTAATTCTCTCTATACTGCATTAAACAAACGATACATAGGTGAATCCCTCATTAAGTCCATAGGGGGCTAGACTTTTTAATCGATAGATCCATCTGGCTCCTTCCTGTTGTAGCCTTTTATCAAGGTCTCCTTGTCTGGGGCCTAACATGATTTTCGTAATACCCCAGAATTGTAGGCTCTTAATTTCCCCCTTGTGTATATCTTTCATAGGTCTGGAAAGGGACGTATCTGCCCCTATGTTTATGTCACTTAGATGTTTATAGATCCGCCTTCGTAATTCTTGTGCGGTTTTTCCTATATACATCTTTGGACATCCACATTTGATAGCATACACTACTCGGGTGATTTTGCAATTAATAAACAGTTTTATTTGGTATTTTTTGCCATCTATTGGATTATCAAACTCTTTTTGAGTCAATACCATATTACAAAAACTACAACCACCACATGGGTATGAACCGTTAACTGTAAGCCATGTTGTCCTTTGTTCTTTTTTCTGATTCCATTAAAAATGGCTGTGAACTAGTTGTTCTTTGAGGTTTGTACCTCTCCTGTAGGTCACAACTGGATACTCTGAAATTATACTTCTCAGATCTTCATCTGCTCTTAAAATTTGCCAGTATTTTTTCAGTATTTCTCTTACTTTGTGGTACTGCACATCATATGTGCCTATACATCGTACCGCAGTATTTGTATTGGGTTTTTCTCTGTCCCTTGAAGTGTCCTCCTCTGTAATTTTAGCTCGTTTATACGCTTTGTGTAACACCTTTTTTGGATATCCTCGTTCAATAAACCTACTGTATAAGGTCTCACTTTCACGTTCAAACGCTTCTTCTGTAAATACTGTCCTATATGAATTCCACTCTTAAGAGCTTGTGGGTGATAACTTTGCCAGTGCAAAAGGTATTTGTGGCTGTAGGTTTCCTAAACACCTCTATCAAAACGCTCCGATCAGTTTGTAGGGTCAAAGTCAAATCCCAAAATTAAGTCTTCTTTCATCTATTTCTGCTGTAAGTTTGATACCTAGTACATTATTATTCAATCACCTTACAAATTGTAGAAAAATATCTGCTCTGCCTTCCCAAAAAATCAAAATGTTGTCCATATAACGACCGCAAAATGTGATGGATTTTTGTGAAATGGATGAATACAAACCTTTCTTCCCACCACCCTAGAAATAAACTAGTGAAATTAGGCACACAAATTGTGCCCATAGTGGTCCCCGTGACCTGTAAATAATATTTACCATCAAAAATAAAATAATTGTGCGTTAGTAAGAATTGTAATAAGGTGAGAACAAATTGATTGTGTTTCTTGAAGTGTGTACCCTTCGTGCTCAAATAATAATTGATAGCTTCCAATCCTAGGTGATGTTGATGCTTGTGTATAAGGCCTCCACATCAAGGCTAGCTATTAGTGTATTTCTTCCGACTTGAATATCTTGTAACTTAGAATTACATCTTTAGTATCTTTTAAATAGGATGTCAAACTCGGGACAAGTGGGGATAATATTTGATTCATGTAATTACTGATGCCCTCACAGAGGCTTTTATTCCCCAACGCGATAGGCCTTTTATATGTACTTTTGGAATTGTGTAGAAAGTAGCTATTACTGGTTTTTGTTTGAATAGGAACTTTGCACTCTTCTTTAGTTATTAGGCCTTCTAGTTGCGCAGTTTGTAATGTCTCTTTTAGTTCTTGTATAATCTCATCGTGGGATTATCTGAGTTTTTTTATATGTGTTTTCATTTTTGAGAAGGTCCATCACCGTTCTTTTATATTCAGTCTTATCTATCACTACCACGTTGCCTCCCTTATCTGACGGTTTTATTTCTAAATCCTGATTTGCCATGAGATCATACAATGCATTTTTCTCTTTTTGGGTTAAATTATTATTTATACTTGATCTTGGTGTTTTAATTTGTTGAAGATTAGCAGTCACTAGGTCCACAAATATTTGTATATTACCATATTTAGTAAAAGGTGGCTTAAATGTTGTTGGGGAGTCAATGTGGAAAAATGTGCTGACGGGACGGTAAATTCACCTATCTGTTCTTTCTGTGACTCTTTCAAAATTTGTATTGCTCTTTCCTCTCTATGGATTTCTTGTGGGTCTCTTTATTTTTAGTCTTTGTGTAGGGCCAGTTTTCTTGCGAATAAATGAATGTCCTTAACCCATTTAAAACACTAGGCACTGGGGTAAATGATAACCCCTTTTGAATCCAATTCATATGTTCAGAACAGGGGCGTAGCTAGAATTGCATGGGCCCCATAGCAAAAATAATTTTATGCCCCCCCCCCCCAGTGCCATCCACAGATCCCCCTCCCCTAAACAGTGCCATCCACAGATCCCCCTCCCCTAAATAGTGCCATCCACAGATCCCCCTCCCCTAAACAGTGCCATCCACAGATCCCTCTCCCCTAAACAGTGCCATCCACAGATCCCCCTCCCCTAAATAGTGCCATCCACAGATCCCCCTCCTCTAAATAGTGCCATCCACAGATCCCCCTCCCCTAAACAGTGCCATCCACAGATCCCCCTCCCCTAGATAGTGCCATCCACAGATCCCCCTCCTCTAAATAGTGCCATCCACAGATCCCCCTCCCCTAAACAGTGCCATCCACAGATCCCTCTCCCCTAAACAGTGCCATCCACAGATCCCCCTCCCCTAAATAGTGCCATCCACAGATCCCCCTCCTCTAAATAGTGCCATCCACAGATCCCCCTCCCCTAAACAGTGCCATCCACAGATCCCCCTCCCCTAGATAGTGCCATCCACAGATCCCCCTCCTCTAAATAGTGCCATCCACAGATCCCCCTCCCCTAAACAGTGCCATCCACAGATCCCTCTCCCCTAAACAGTGCCATCCACAGATCCCCCTCCCCTAAACAGTGCCACCCACAGATCCCTCTCCCCTAAACAGTGCCATCCACAGATCCCTCTCCCCTAAACAGTGCCATCCACAGATCCCTCTCCCCTAAACAGTGGCATCCACAGATCCCCCTCCCCTAAATAGTGGCATCCACAGATCCCCCTCCCCTAAACAGTGCCATCCACAGATCCCTCTCCCCTAAACAGTGCCATCCACAGATCCCTCTCCCCTAAACAGTGCCACCCTCAGATCCCCCTCCTCTAAATAGTGCCATCCACAGATCCCCCTCCCCTAAATAGTGCCATCCACAGATCCCCCTCCCCTAAATAGTGCCATCCACAGATCCCCCTCCACGACGCTCACAGGAGCACATTTATAAACTAATCAGTAACTTGAACTTTAATCATTGACATTGCTGAATGCTGATCTCCTTACTTGGATTGGATACCTTACTCTGTCTTAGCTCTGGCAACGGTACAGCAGGCAGTGTGGGCGGGCGGCGCTCACTCACTGACGTCACGCGCCTGCGCCGCCTAGTGGGAGGAGCCCGTCCGCACTGCCTGCTGTTACCGTTACCGGAGCTAAGACAGAGTAAGGTATCCAATGCAAGTAAAGAGATCAGTTATTCAGCAATGTCAATTATTAAAGTTCAAGTTACTAATTAGTTTATAAATGTTCTCCTGTGAGCGGCGTGGCCCTGTATATTCTAACCCCCAGGCAAGCGTCCCTGTCACCATGGGAACGCCTGGGGGTTAGAATATGATCGGATCTTCCTTATTCAGTGGCCTGGCTGGAGCCTCCCCAGCCTCTGTGTCGGCCCGGCCCTGCATGCGCCCTGCTCCAGTCCAGTCCTCTTCTCCCCAGCCAGGCCCGAGCCGCAGACCGCCCGCACCCCGCCCCGCCCACTACATTAGTGTAGTGGGCGGGCAGTCTGCAGCTTGGGCCTGGCTGCCTGTTTGTAGTGTGTGTGTTTAAAAAAAAAACACTGCTATGGTTGCTATGGCGATCCCTACGCCACTGGTTCAGAACGTAAGACGGTCTTAGATAGGTTAATGATCTGAATTCCCATCGCTTGTTGTTGGATGCCTATGTTTTTTGATAGGCCCAGTTGTCCCGTTCCCTCAACTGTATTCCTGACATTAAAAAAAGAAGCAGCCGGTGTAAAAGGTTTTGCTGCAGAGGTATTTGTTGCGACAGCACACCACCAGAAGATGAGGATAAGGGTATTGACATACCCTCTCCAGTCTGTACATTTTGTGCGCCCTTGGTTAGGTGTTGGGTTGATTCCCATTTTGAGGAGGTATTTGAACTCTACCTTCTTATTGGTGGGCCTGGTTTATTTCTTGCTTTACGTTTTGTTCCTGTCTTTGAGTTATATCCAGACACTTCAGATTCAGATGTTCTGAGATATCAGTATAAGGTGTACGTTTCGTTGGGTAGTAATTACCACCCCTATTTCCTGTGTTTTTAATATATATCTGACCTGATTCAAAGTCTTTCTGATCGCGATTGTATTTGCGATGTTTTCTTTCATTAATCTCACTTTGTAGACTCTCAATATTTTTCTGAAGTCTATTCTCTAAGTGTTTAAACTCTGAATGAGTTTTTAATATTTTTATTTCACTTATTTCTTTTTCCAACTTTTTTCTTTTTCCCCAAATTTTTACCAGTATTCTTTCTTCATAATCTAATAAATATGATTGCATACAGAGGGAATTTTGAGTTAGCAACGCTTGCCATCATTTAATCAATTTCACATCCTCTTGATGCGAGTTCGGTGTAATATTAATTCACATCCCCCTGTACACAATGTTTTGCTGTAAATATGTTTCTACACTGGTAATCTCCCATATGGACCTAATATAACATTTATATGTTTTATTCAATTCTTTAAATGCTTGATTGATATCTAGCACGTTTACTGGTAGTCTTTCTGTGGAAAATACTTTGTTCACTCCGGGCAAAAAAACAACAACTGAGTGGACGGTTGGTTTGATAGAAAATTCTGTTGTCCCAGAGAAAGGGTCTTGCAGTCCACCGCCACCCGGGCCATGATCACTCGACCATTCCACTCTGCTGTCGGGGTCTCCCTTTGATGGACCTCTACAGCATAGATCCAGGCTGATCTCCTATCTGGCTGTAGTGTGAAGCCCCTTCATCAAGGGATGTCCACTTCAGACATATACACTTTGGCCAGCAAGGTATTCCCAGGAACGGTTAACTCACAGTCTTCAACATTGAGGCAGCATACAGGCACACATCCATCCTTCACAATAGCGAGGGCTCGGGCTACCAGTGGGCAAGTCTGAGTTTCCTCTTGGTAAATGGGCTCGATCAGGACCTCCAGTCCATTCAACTGTCGTCCAGCCCCCACCAGCAGCATCAATATTTGTTCCTGTCGAGGTGGGATCTTCACCGGGGTCCTCCGCAGCACCTTCACGTGTCCAATGGGCCGACCAGACATGTTGCTCTTTCGAAGACTACAGCTCCTCACCATCTGCTATAGAACCTTCTGGGTTGCCCAGTGTGTGGTGGCCCGTTGCCAATATTTCAGCCCCTTCTTTGGCACAGAGTTGATGGTCTAGGACTCTCAGCACATTCATATCTAGTGTCACATCCATTCCTCTCCAGGACAAATGGTCCACCACCACGACACCCTTCTTGCCGATGTCTTGCCCAAACAGTCGGACCCGCATCCAGACTATGCCTCGGATGTCCATCTCTCTGTTATTGGCAGCTGTCAGTCTGATGACGCTCCCATCTTACGGCTCCATCATATGTCCAAAGTATCTTTCGAAGAACTCCAGAGGCATAATGGTGAACTCCAACCCTATATCAACTAGGCAGCGTACCTTCTGGCCTTCCAATTCGGCTTCCATAATGGGGCTGCTGGCATACAGGTTGTGTTCCTCACGCATAGGGCTTAGCTTCAGGTGTACCGCCGGAGGACGCCCAGCTAATGCTGCAGTACACAGCCCTGCAGGGTGAGCGATGGTGAGGTCACAGGGGTAGTTACTAACCGAGGGAGTATTTGGTACTCACAGTTTTTCATATACCCTGGGCAGGCGTACAGCAGTGATGGAGAGGCTGGCACAGGGATCCTCTGAGGCACTCTCTATGTATAGGGACCAGGCCGGGTGGTAGGTGAGGTGCTCTGGGTGTTGCAGGTTTAATGTGGCAAGATCCCTTTAAGTTGGGACGCCAGTGCCGGTAACAGTGGCACACCGATTTATTGTAGTAATAATTGAGGAACACAAGTTGCAGTAAACCAGAACTTCCTTTTACTGAAACAGTTCAACTATTTACAGTCTTTAGTTGGTTCCACATGTAAAAGAGTGTAACAGGCAGGCTTTATATAAACTGCAGGCAAAGTCTTTGCAAGATATTAAGAGGGAATAACACTTACAGATCAGGCTGTATTTTCCTCAGTTCCTGTCTGGCTTTCTCCAAGGCGCGTATACCCTATTGCTGGCTTTATCCTTGGGTAGGGAAACCTTCCTCTGGTATATGTCTCCTTGCTGTAGAATATCCTTCTGCCCTTCAGCTCTCTGTTTGGCTGGAATAAACTTGGCTCTGCACTGTACTTTTAAAGGAACTTGGTTTCTCAGGAGGCAAACTCCTCCCCTGGATGCAAGCTAGGAACCTGGGCTATCTAGCTGCATGTTGGAACTGAATCTTCAGCTCCTCTCTAGCTAAAGTGCTAGCTTAACTCCCTTCTAGACTGACTCTTTCCTGTCCTGGACCTGACAATATATACTAGGGGTTCCTTAGCTCCCTTTACTGTCTAGGAGGAAGAACAACCCCTAACAGGCCTGGTACAGGAGATAACAGGAAAAATACATAAAAACATCATATAAAATACAATGACCATGTTCCACAAAAAGGTGGGGAACAACGTGGCCCAATTGACCCTTGTGTAGTGCCCACGTTTACCTAGTGGGACACTACACTGCGGCGGTCGGAAGTTTAACGTTGACTCGGACTCTCAAGTTCTCTCAATTCTCTCTGCAAGGCCTGGACCACATTCTTTAAGGACTCTGAGTCTTCAGACCCTGACCGGTCCCTGTAGCATGGGTGCTACTCACTACTCTTGCCGCCATAGGCATGTGCTCTTCCTCGCTCCGCATGGCAGCTTGGTAGACACTGTAAAATGTCATGTCGGACGTCATCTGGGTCATCTCTTGCAATTTGTCCTGTAAGAACTTGTTAGAGAGCCCCACTGGTCTTGTAGTAGCCGGCCCACCTCCCGGAAGGCTCCCATAGCCTCTGGGTCTCGCCGCTGTATTTCATTTAGCGTCTCCTGTAGGGCATTGGAGTACTGCATCAGGGTTAGGGTTAGGGTCTCAACCTCTCGCTGTGGTCGGGTAAAAGAAGTGGCTCCACAACTGCGCTACTTTAGCATGCCCCCCCGGGCTCTCTCCAGCAGGGAGAATATTTTCTCTAGGGTGTCTCTCTCGGATTCGGGCCTTACAATCACTGTCCGTCTAATGTCACCCTCTAGAGCCGCCAATGCAACCTTTGTCCGCAACTAGGGGGTCAGGTTTCACATTCTAACCGCACTTCGCGCCCTTTCAGTCCAGTCATGCAACGTCATGTTTTAATGTCAAATTTTGGCACATGATGCAACAGCGCCCCCATGGGGATGTACCCTACTGGTGCGGGCATGGCAGGGGGCAAGCTGTTTCAGCGGTGTTGGGGCCAGTTATCCTTGCACTAGAGCACCCTGAGCTGGTTCCTGGACCGGTGCAAGTGGCCCGCCGCGTTCCCACCCATAATGGTCGCTGTATCCTGCTGACAACGCCAAAATGTAAGCCATGTACAGGGGTGGGCTCCCCAGGATACAGTGAAGTAACGAACGAGGAATGCAATCCCAACATCAGCTTTTGCCAAAACTGAATTTTACTTAAATGTGGCAATAAACAACCACAAATGCTGGGCACATACAATAAATTTAAATACACCCAGCCCGAAGGATGAGACCCTTGTGCTGCACAGCACGACGCCCGATGGATGCAGGAGGAAAGTGCAGTAATTGACTGTGATGGTATCATCCACATCACCGTCTAGTATTCCCTTCTTCCCTTGGCAAAGAATCCACAGAGCAATAAATCTTTATTATCGCTGGTATCGCCGGTATAGCTGGTATCGCCAGTATCGCTGGTATCGCCAAATAAGTCCATACATGAGCCAAAGCTGAATGCTGGAACAAGACTTTACTTGAAGCCACCCAGGCATTCAGAACTACACTTTCTTTTCTACCCTGCTCCCATGCAAGGGAGACACCCACAACAAATATACATTAACCAATAACACAAAGGTACAACCCACGTATAATCCTCCCCTCTGCCTGTGATATAATCATGGTACACAATGGTTAACATAATTATCACAGGCAGGAACATACACAATGTCTTCTGTCCTGGAGACAACCGAGGTATAATTCAATTATCTCTCAGGACAAAGGGAAATCGCCAATACACACGGGGAGACGATTGGACAGACATCACTACTTAAATATAAAATGTCGCACCCTTTATAGTGCACATAGACATTTAACATCCCAAAATGGCACGAATTAGACCAGGGGTTCAAAAGTTAGTAAAAGTTTCTTTGGCCTGGCTGTACTCATGGCTTTTCTGCCCAAAACCGGTCCTACACAGTCTTTTGTCCTGGAGACAATTGAGAAGTGATCCACTTACCTCCCAGGGACAGAGGCCAGACTCCATTAGTCACATGGTAGTAAAAAACAGCAAAATACCTTAACTTATATAACTATGCAGCTATTACATAAAACAGGCACATTCAACATGGGACCGTAATCACATGGTAAGAGGCTTGCAAGTAGTCCTCTCCAAGTACTCGTGGCAAACTCAAAAGAGGGGGATTTGTCACATTGACCTACTGGTGGGCACAACTAAACTCCACACCTTACCTGTTATTACCCTAAAAAAACAAGAACCACTGTATGAGTGTGTGGTACGGGCTGGCCTGTGGTGCAGCATAACAGCTTACAATCCTACAAAGCTCTACAGTATTCCCCCTCCCATGACTGGTCCTGTAGTACGTGCCTGAGTATTCCTTCTGAGGAAAACGCCAGCCTGGCTTGAGTTTGTGGGAATTTTATCAGCTCTCCAATGTGGAATGTTACTTTAAGTTATGGAGTCCTTGCAATGAACAGTAGTAACACTTGTGGCCTGACACAAACAGAGATCCTAACTAACTACAGGCCTGGTCTCAGTCTCTAGACGCCAACACTGTAATGAGGTGCGTGCACGATCTTACCGAGCCGGGTCTGCTAAGCATCCGCTGGTAACTCTGAACAGAACAGATGGCTCTCCAACAAGCATGCGGTACCGCAGTGTATGTCGCTTTGCTCCTCAGCTCTCATCAGCATTCTTGGAAGAAATCCTCATTCCTCTGGACAGGATCAGGGCCTTGAACACGATAAGCTTCACTTAGCTGCAGCTCTGGTCACTGAGGGATGCTCTCACACCTGGATGCCATCGGATTCTCTGCTCACACAGTTCCTCAGTCTCAGCTTCCTCTAAGATGGCTGCTCCCTTTTCTTCTCCAGGCTCTGAAACCCCACCTCTCATGAATATAAAAATGTATGCAGTCTGTTAGCTGTCTTTTGGAAACAGCGGCATCTTGTGGCCAAACAGCAGAATGTCAGTCCTGAATATTTAATTTAATCTATAGAGTGCTCAGACAATGAGAGCTGTTTCCCCATCTCACAGTTACACGCAGAGTGGGAGCTGCTCACATGTATACAGACATACAGTGTATTTGTGCTGCAGACATTGCACCTTGTCTTCTACGGTTTATAAGTGTGCATTTTTGTGATGAGTTAACAGTCATGTTGTAGGGGGTTGTGCAATTGTGGCTTTTTTTTCATAAACCTTTTGCAAAGCTTCCTCATTTATTAATCATTGTACCAAACCTGTGACTTCCTCATTGTTTAAATAGGCTTTATAAAAAACATTAATAGTAAAGGACAAGAGTGGCAACAGACAGAGTAAAATGAAAGACCAGTGCCACGTCATCCACAAGTGAGAATGTGGTAGCACAGTTGGCACCAGCTGTCTGGCAAGTAGTAGTAGCAGGCCACAGTTCTCCCTCACTTCTGGTAGCTGCCAGATTATTATGAAGGCAATAAAGAGCAGAGCCAGTGTATGGCAGAAACATCCAAATAAATGGCAGGGCAGCTCGGATCAAATCCAAAAGAAACATTGTTGGTCAGCTCACCGCATACTGGAAACCTAAGTGCAAGGAGACAATGCTGCACTGGAAACAGGTTTCTAGAGAACTCGCAGAGAAATACATCCATCCAAATACAGCTTGGCTACTTGTAGCTCTTTTAGGGTATGTCTCATATGCCACTTTTCCTTTACAGTACCTGCAGACAAAAACCACAGCCATGTGCAAGATCTGCAGGATGAAAATAACAAAGGTACCAGAGCTGTTTCGCAGTATATGACGTGGCATCACAAGATCACAGCTTCCACATCTGGCACGTTGCCTTATAGTTGTTGGGAACCCACAGGAATGAAGACTCATGGAGGAGGAAGTGAAGGGCGATGAAGATGAGGAGCTACAACTTGGGGAGCAGTTGGTGGTGCAAGGGATATGGACTTTTCCCGGTACAGTTAGGGGAAGAGGCTGACATTTGTTATGACAGACATGCTGATGACAATGACGACAGTGGCCATGACCAACCATCGCAATGGGGGGGAGGAACCTGAAAGTCCACAGAGTCCTCAATCACACTAGTGAGCATGGCAAGCTGCCCACTTGGTTGCTTACATTCTGACAGGCAAATCATTAGCATCAAGCAAAGTGATGGTTACTGGATAGCCATGCATTTAGACAAAGCAAAATGGCAGAATGTTTCATATTGAAAGGTAGGCAAAATTGTTGTATTACCAGGACATTCTGTATACACAGTGCTCCAGACAAAAAGAAATATACAGGAGCCATTGGCTCCTAAACTGAAACATTTAGGAGCCAAATAAAAATTTTTGTCGCCAAATTGAAAATATATATAATTTAAAAAAACAAAAGACTCAGAGAATAGTGTTGAGCGAGCATGCTCGGCCGAACATTCGGTTCGAGCATCGCTATGCTCGGCACATCGTGTGTGCTCAAGTCAGTGTATCTAAATCTAATTTAGCCTCTATTTCTGAAAAGTTTCTGGTGGGATTTGAACTCACAACCTTCTACATTACAGCCAACAACATTACAGGGGTTTTACCATCTTGCAGATTCATCCTCTCCTGCAGCCTGATCTGCTGTTCACTTCCTGGTTTCCTGCTTCTGAGGCTGGGCAGGCTTAGGCAGTTTGATTGATGGGCTGCGACGCCTCCTTATGACATCACCCCCATTCCTGCTCTTTCATGTAGTTACGTGTGATGTTGCCCAACCAATCAGAGATCACCTTTCATCTCTCTCTCTGGACGTCTTCTCTCTGCAGGTCAGTCTCCGATGTCCGCACTGCAAACAGAGCATGCACTGTTTTAGATGCGGCCCACGGAATAAAGCTTTGCGCATGCGTGGCCTCCCGGCGGCATGTGCGTTCATATAATCAATGAGCGGCTGGCCAGGGGAAAAAAGTGCTTCTTCTGTGCAAGCGCGGCCCATGGAATCGCCCGAGAAGCGGTGGCCGTAACTACGGGGAACCAAAGTGTAACATTGGGGTAGGATGGAAGTAATTTTTATTAAGAAAGGTGGGAATTTGCTAATACATCATATTTGCAAAAATGATCACGGGCACATCAGTAACAAATTAAACTATGATGATTGTGATGGGAATACCCATTTAACCACTACACTATAGAGCTGCATGGCCAGTTTTACTAAAAAAAAAATATATATATATATATGAGACTTCTGCTGTACAGGAATACTACTATACAGCAGAAGTCTCATTTTATTTTTTATTTTAAATAACTGGTCATGCAGCTCTATAGTGTAGTGGTTAAGGTTCTTGGCTGTAATGTAGAAGGTTGTGAGTTAAAATCCCGCCAGAAACTTTTCAGAAATAGAGGCTAAATTAGATTTAATTACAATGGGTGTCCCAAAGCACTGGGCCCATATATGGACATAGCTATATATGGAGTCAGAACAGGGACTCCTAAGCCGAACTAGAGTCCGGACACCCTCCCCTCTTCTGAGCAGGGGGTGCCTGGTTCATTGACTTCCATTGTGCTCGGGGGCTCTACATCGCGAAGTGTCCTATGCGAGCACACAAGCACTTTGTTGCTCAATCAACACTATTGGAGAAGATGAGACGCAGGTCACAGTAATGAGCTAGCACTTCATATAGGAGAATACAGCACCACATACCTATTACATCCACTGACATCTTCTGTCATGCAGACCTTCTCTTTCCTCTTCTCCATTTGACAAAGACCTCCATGACAAATTCTTTAAGCCGCATCTCATCTCTGCAGAGTTTGTTACAGACACGTTCGATTTTGACATTTTTCCATCAACCCCCCATCCTGGTGTCCCAGCAATGTCATCCTGCTGCCACCCCCAATACTGTGTCCGTGGTGCTCCCCAATGCCCCAGGTGCTATACTGCTGACAAAATAGTGACCCCAGTAGAAATAATGTCCCTATAGTGTCTGCAGCAATTATAAATGCCACCTAGAGTGCCCCCAGTAATAATCATGAAACCTTAGATTAATTCCCTCCCCCCACACTGCCCGCGCAGTAGTAACTTCCCCCCTCACTGCCCTCACGTAGTAATTTTCTCCCACACTGCCCCCGTATAGTAATTTCCCCACACATAGTAATTACTCCCCCACTGCCCACATTATCCTGCTTATTCACTCTGATGCAGGGAAGAAGCAGGGTAATCTGGGCAGGGCTGGTGACATCAGAGTGGTGAAAAAGAAGGGTCATCTGGACAGGTGACATCAGAGTGAAAAAGAAGGGTCATCTGGACAGGGCAGGTGACATCAGAGTGAAGAAACAGGGTAATCTGGGCAAGGGCTAGTGACATCAGAGTGGGGAAGCAGGGTGATCTGGGGAGGGCAGGTGACATCAGAGTCATGAGCAGGGTAATCTGGGGAGAGCAGGTGACATCAGAGTCAGGAGCAGGGTAATCTTGGCAGGGCAGTTGACATCAGAATGAAGAAGTAAAGTAATCTGGGCAGGGCTGGTGACATCAGAGTGGTGAAAAAGAAGGGTCATCTGGACAGGTGAGATCAGAGTGAAAAAGAAGGGTCATCTGGACAGGGCAGGTGACATCAGAGTGAAGAAACAGGGTAATCTGGGCAAGGGCTAGTGACATCAGAGTGGGGAAGCAGGGTGATCTGGGGAGGGCAGGTGACATCAGAGTCAGGAGCAGGGTAATCTGGGGAGGGCAGGTGACATCAGAGTCAGGAGCAGGGTAATCTTGGCAGGGCAGTTGACATCAGAATGAAGAAGTAAAGTAATCTGGGCAGAGCTGGTGATATCAGAGTGAAGGAGTAGGGTAATCTGAGTAGGGCTGGTGACATCATAGTGAAGAAGCAGGGTAATCTGGGCAGGGCTGGTGACATCATAGTGAAGAAGCAGGGTAATCTGGGCAGGGCTGGTGACATCAGAGTGAAGCAGTGTAATCTGGGCAGGGTTGGGGACATCAGAGTCAGGAACAGGGTAATCTGTGGAGGGCAGGTGACATCAGAGTGAAGCAGGGTAATATGTGCACAGATGACATCAGAGTGAAGGAGGAGGGTAATATGTGCAGGGCTGTTGACATCATGCAGTGTCCCACTACCCTCGTGGGTACTGCAAAGTTGTTGTGTTATGCTTTGTATGCTTTATATAGCCTGTTCTTATGCTGCAGTGCATCTTTATGCATAATCCCTGCCTACAGGTGTATTAGATTGCATTACACTGAGCCTACCACTAGGGGGAGATAACACCTCCTATATATATATATTTATATATATATATATATATATATATATATATATAGCCCAGATCAGGCCTAGTTAGTCGGTTAGTCGGTCTACAGTTCAGTCTGAGTCTGAAGTCTTTATCTCTCAGCCAGTCTTCAGCCCGGAGCTGAAGTGGGCCACATAGTCAGCATTAATTCAAAAAGCACTAAAGAAGCAGACACCCAAAGGGTTACGGCCATCTCTATAAGCGCCTTAGGACCTTTGGAGTCAAAAGTGAAGGATTTACCAGCGTCCGGCAGCCTCACTAACCTGCACTGGGATAACCAGGACCAGCTTAGTATAAAATCGATATCATGTAATAGCTAGAGAGACATTACACCTGTCAGCAGAGGACCTGTTGCAGCTTTAGGCTAGGTCTACACGACAACATTTGTTGCGCAATATTTTGTTGCACCAATGTCGCGTGACAATTTTTATAATGGCAGTCTATGGTGTCGCACTGCAACATGCGACATACTGCAACTGCGACAGCCACTGAAAATCCATTCGAGATAGATTTTTCTGTGACTGTCGCAGTCGCAGCATGTTGCAGTGCGACACCATAGACTGCCATTATAAAAATTGTTGCGTGACATTGGTGCAACAAAATATTGCGCGACAAATGTTGCAATGTAGTTGTGTCTTATCTGTCGCACGACTTATTGTCCCGCGACAAATGTTGTCGTGTAGACCTAGCCTTACCTCTATCTATCTTAAAGAGACTGTTTAATACTTGGATATTACTGTTACCAGGAGCAACGTTCAGTAAAAGTTATAAGCTGGATTGCACCATCCTTGTCTCAGTCTCCAGTTCCTCAGTTAACACTACAGTAAATGGTTGTACCACCATAAAAGGTACTGGCGTCACGACTAAAAGCGACCTTGCCATAGGCACATTAATACAGACCACCAAGGGCACCTCGAACCACCATCTGGCCGGTGTCCCTTACTTCAGAGTGTGACCCAGAGAATTCCTGTGTCGTTCTCCTTATCACTTATGCGAGCCGCCCAGGGACAACATAACCGTGAGTAACCAGAACTGTATTGACCTCGGCCGACCTAATGCTCACACCGTGACCTCACGTGTAATTCCCCTGTCGGTCTGGCATACCGCAATCAGAGTGAAGAAGCAGGGTAATCTGGGCAGGGCAGCCGACATCAGAGTGATGAAGCAGGGTAATCTGGGCAGAGCTGGTGACATCAGAGTGATGAAGCAGGGTAATCTGGGCAGAGCTAGTGACATCAGAGTCAGGAGCAGGGTAATCTGGGCAGAGCTGGTGACATCAGAGTGATGAAGCAGGGTAATCTGGGCAGAGCTAGTGACATCAGAGTCAGGAGCAGGGTAATCTAGGCAGAGCTGGTGACATCATAGTCAGGAGCAGGGTAATCTAGGCAGAGCTGGTGACATCAGAGTCAGGAGCAGGGTAATCTGGGCAGGGCAGGTGACATCAGAGTGATGAATCAGGGTAATCTGGGCAGGGCTGGTGACATCAGAGTGATGAATCAGGGTAATCTGGGCAGGGCTGGTGACATCAGAGTGAAGAAGCAGGGTAATCTGGGCAGGGCTGGTGACATCAGAGTGAAGAAGTAAGATAATCTGGGCAGGGCTGGTGACATCAGAGTGAAGAAGTAAGATAATCTGGGCAGGGCTGGTGACATCAGAGTGAAGGAGCAGAGTAATCTGGCCAGGGCTGGTGACATCAGAGTGAAAGAGCAGGGTAATCTAGAGTTGATCGGACACCTGGATGTTCGGCGGAACTTCACCAAAAAGTTTGAGTCCGGGACCCGAACTTGACCCCGAACCCCCTTGAAGTCAATGGGGACCCGAACTTTTGAGCACTAAAATTGCTCTAAAAATGTCATGGAAGGGGCTAGAGGGCTGCAAATGTCCGCAAAATGTGGTTAAGAGCATGGCGAGTGTGCTGCAAACAAATGTGGATAGGGAAATGACTTCAAATAACATAAAATATGTAAAAATAAAAAATAATAATCTTGATCTATGAGGACGAGGTCCATATGGAGTAGTGATGAGCGGCAGGGATATTTCGCAAATATTTTGTAGAATATTCGTCGAATATTCACAAATTCGAATATTCATTATATTCTATGATTTTTTTTACTCGAAAAATTGTTTTTGATTATTACGAATATTCGAAAAAACCCGAAGTTATAGCAATATAGCGAATATTAGAAAAAAATAAACAATATAGAGCAATTTAGCTAATATAGTGCTATAATCTTCTTTGTCTAATAGTTGTAAGTTACGAAAATTCGCAAACAACACTATTCCTAAAGTCAAGTATACTGCAGCCTTCTTATTGGCCCACAAGCTATAAGCAGGGAGGAATCATGTGTACTGATTAAAAAAAATAAAAAATAAAAAATAAAATAATCTAATAAAAAAAATAAAAATAAAAGCGAATATTCGAAATTACGAATATATATCAATATATTCAAAATATTCGCGAATTTTCGAAGTACCTATATTCGCGATAAAAATTTGAATATTCGTGATCAACACTAATATTATCACGACCGGCGTGTCTATCACATACGTGACGCAAAGGGAGGGAAAAGGGAAGGCCCTGTCCAAGGGAGAGGGAAAGGTGGTGACCCCTGACTCACCTTGCGGCTGGCACCTGACTGCCCTGACGTCCCTAGACGGGTTCCTCACCCGTACGCCGATCGCGTGCCTAAACCCTGGCTTTCCCTAAGATGAGCCCTAGGTAGTGAACGGGGCGGTGGGATCGCTAGTCCGCACCACTGACACTAAGAGGAAAACACCAAGGAGAGGACAGACAATACAGACAAACACATAAACCCAGGTGGGCGACCACAGCAGACCACAAAGGCCCAACAGGGATCCGGAGGGGAACGTTCTGGACCAACAACCAGAGAATGCAGCAACACAGCTCCAGTGGGTCAGTATAGAAGTCCAGGCAGGAAGCTCTATATCTGGCAACCAGAGAAGTGGGAGAGGGGAATATAAGGAGGTTGGGAGTGCTGGACAAGGAATAGCTGAGGAGAAGGAGCTACGGATCCCTGAGTGAGCCAAAAAGGGTTGCAAGGCAAACCCAAAGAGCTACCATTAAGAAACAGCACTATCTGTAGACATAGAGCGCGCAGCCACCCGCTGCAACTTCCTGACCCCGGGTATAAAGGAGTCAGACGTGGCTCTTGACACCCTCGTGACAAATATGGAGTAGGAGGTTGAGGAGGCGGTGGATGTGGCGGTGTAGGTGGACGCGGCGGTGGAGGAGGAGGAGGTAGCCAACACTGCTTTTTGGCTTAAATTTTTTTTATTAGGGTACACTCCAAAAGAGTGTGAAATATCCAAAATACAACAATGAGCAATTGTGCTGCAGTATAACAATGGCTGGGTAAGGCTACTTTCACACTTGCGGCAGTGTGATCCGGCGGGCAGTTCCTTTGCTACGGTTTTATATTTTGCCTGGTCAGTCAAAACGACTGAACTGAAGACATCTTGATGCATCCTGAACGGATCGCTCTCCATTCAGAATGCATGGGGCTATGCCTGATCAGTTCTTTTCGGGTGTAAAGCCCCTGTGACGGAACTCAGTGCCGGAAATGAAAAACGCTAGTGTAAAAGTAACCTGAGGCCGGTATACATGTCTATTCTGCACAAGGTACGGACAAGTCCTGAGGGATCCATGCCTGGTTCTAATGAACGTGAGCTTGTCCACATTGGCTGTGGACAGGCGGCTGCGCTTGTCTGTGATGACGCCCCCTGCTGTGCTAAACACACGTTCAGATAATACACTGGCTGCAGGGCAGGCCAGCACCTCCAAGGTGTAAAGGGCAAGCTCAGGTCATGTGCCCAATTTGGAGACCCAGAAGTTGAAGGGGGCAGACCCGTAATTCAGTCCGTGTAGGTGTGTGCACACATACTGCTCCACCATGTTGGTGAAATGCTGCCTCCTGCTAAGACGTTCCATATCAGCTGGCGGAGCTGGTTGTTGTGGCGTGCTGACAAAGCTTTTCCACATTTTGGCCATGCTAACCCTGCCTTCTGAGGTGCTGGCGGTGCCCCAGCTGCGTTGGCGACCTCTTCCTCTGCCTTCGCCTTGTGCTTCCACTGTGCCCCCGCTGTCAGGTGGGAATGCCACCAGCAGCGCGTCTACTAGCGTGCGCTTGTACTCGCGCATCTTATGATCACGCTCCAGTGACAGAATTAAGGACAGTACGTTGTCCTTGTAACTGGGATCCAGCAGCGTGGCCACCCAGTAATCAGCACAAGTTAGAATGTGGGCAACTTGGCGGTCGTTGCGGAGACACTGCAGCATGTAATCGCTCATGTGTGCCAGGCTGCCCAGAGGCAACGACAAGCTGTCCTCTGTGGGAGGTGTATCGTCTGTGTCCTCTATATCTCCCCAGCCACGCACCAGTGATGGCCATGAGCTGGTCTGGGTGCCACCCTGCTGTGAACATGGTTCCTCCTCCTCCATCTCCTCATCCTCCACCTCGTCATCCTCCAGAACTGTGCCCTGGCTGGACAGTTGTGTACCTGGCGTTTGTGGGTGCAGGAACCCACCCTCGGAGCCACTTGGGAATGACTGACCGGAAATCATATGAAATGATCCCTCTTCCTCCTCCTCCTCCTGTGCCACATCCTCTTCCATCATCTCCAGCAGCGTTTTTTCAAGGAGGCAAAGAAGTAGGATAGTAACGCTGAGAACGGCATTATCGGCACTGGCCATGTTGGTGGAGTACTCAAAACAGCGCAACAAGAAACACAGGTCTCGCATGGAGGCCCAGTCATTGGTGGTGAAGTGGTGCTGTTCCGCAGTGCGACTGACCAGTGCGTGCTGCAGCTGAAACTCCACTATGGCCTGCTGCTGCTCGCACAGTCTGTCCAGCATGTGCAAGGTGGAGTTCCACCTTGTGGGCACGTCGCATATGAGGCGGTGAGCGAGAAGGCCGAAGTTACGCTGCAGCGCTGACAGGCGAGCAGCAGCAGGGTGAGAACGCCGAAAGCGCGCACAGACGGCCCGCACTTTATGCAGCAGCTCTGACATATCGGGGTAATTTTTAAGGAATCTCTGCACCACCAAATTCAGCACATGCGCCAGGCAAGGGATGTGCGTCAAACCGGCTAGTCCCAGAGCTGCTACGAGATTTCGCCCATTATCGCACACCACCAGGCCAGGCTTGAGGCTCACTGGCACCAACCACTCATCGATCTGTTGTTCAAGGCCGTCCACAGCTCCTGCGCGGTGTGGGGTTTGTCCCCCAAACAGATAAGTTTTAGGACTGCCTTCTGTCGTTTACCCCCGGCTGTGCTGAAGTTGGTGGGGAAGGTGTTACGCTGACCTGATGAGGAGCCGGTAGAGGATGAGGAAGCGGAGTAGGAGGAGGAAGCAACAGGAGGCAAACTGAAACGCCCTGCAATCCTCGGTGGTGGAAGGACATGCGCTAAACTGCTATCCGCCTCAGGCCCAGCCGCCACTGCATTTACCCAGTGAGCTGTTATGGTGATATAACGTCTCTGACCGTGTTTACTGGTCCACGTATCCGTAGTCAGGTGACCTTGCCACAGATGGCGTTGCGAAGTGCACACCTGATTTTGTCCCCTACTTGGTTGTGCAGGGAAGGGATGGCTCGACTGGAAAAGTAGTGGCGGCTGGGCACGACGTACTGTGGGACAGCCACCGCCATAAAACTCTCTGTCTCCACCAGACGGAATGACAGCATTTGAAAGGTCAATAATTTAGAAATGCTGGCATTCAGGGCTAGGGATCGCAGGTGGGTAGGGGGGTACTTCCTCTTCCTCTCCAGTATTTGGGGGATGGAGAGCTGAACGCTTCTGTTGGACATTGTGGAGATGCTTAGTGACACAGGTGGTGGTGTTGCTGGCAGATCCTCTGTTTGTGGGGTGGCAGGTGGCACTGTCACTCCAGAGGTGGATGAAGAGGCCGAGACTGCAGCAGAAGAGGAAGCAGGAGGAGCCAGAGACCTTTCTTGGTTTTTGAGGTGTCTACTCCACTGCAGCTCGTGCTTTGCACTTAGATGCTGGTCATGCAGGTTGTGCTCAGGTTGAGAACGTTTATGCCTCGCTTCAGGCTCTGATTGCACAGCGTGCAAACCACTCGTGTCTTGACGTCAGCACATTGTCTGAAGAACTGCCACGCCAGGGAACTCCTTGGAGCTGGGTTTGGTGTGCTCGGTCCCTTTCTGCGGTGGGCAGTAGCAGGCATACTGTCTAGGGGACGGCCGCTCCCCGTTTTGCACCCTGCTCCCTCTTCTGCTGTGCTGTCGCCTGTACTTGTTCAGGCCTCACCATTCGTAGAGCCGCTTTAGGCATGACCAAATACCGCTGCAGGTTCTGTTGCCTACTCGCACCTGAAGAAGGGGTTTCACTTGTGCGTGTAGCTGGCACAGATCGACCACATCCTCTCCCTGCAACAGGAGCTCCACCAGCAGAACCACGACCGGGGCCACGTCCCTTATTTGACGCTCTCCTCATATTTCTCAAATTTAGGATCTTGTCCAAAATTGGTGTTTTTTTAATAACAGAATAGAACACCAGTATATAACGCGTGTATCTCACAATGACAGATGCAGCAAATGCCGCAAAATTTGGATTTTGCCCTAAATGGGTGTTTTTTTTTTAAATAACAGAATATGACAGCTGTATTTAACGCTTGAATTTCATACTGACAGATGCAGCAAGGGCTGTAAAAGTGAGTACAGTATTTTGCTCAAAAAGGGTGTTTTTTAAAACCCAGAAAATTATGGCTATATTTCTAGCTTAAATTGCACACTGACTAATCCTGTTGGGCACCAGATGTTGTATATTGCCAAAAAAGGGTGTTTTATTAAACCCACATTATTATTGCAGTATTTCAAGCTTGGATTTGAATGTCACAGAAGCTCAGATGCAGTGCTGGTGCACGGAGCTTGCATAAAATGGCCGCCGCCGCCAACCTCCTAAGTAAAAGACTGATAAAAGTTATTTTTCTCTGGGCTCAGGGCAGGGTAAACTAATTGTATGTAGATCGCTGAGTTAGATTCCAGTTCTGATCACAGATTCTCTCCTATTCTCTGCCTCACAGCAGCAGCATCCTCTCCCTACACTAGTAACAGCAGAGTGACGTGCAGCGCTACCTGACTCCAGCTTATATAGAGCCTGGGTCACATGTTACACTGGCCAATCATAGCCATGCCATTAGTAGGCATGTGATGGCTTCTAATGGCACAGAGTTAAACGCTTGTTGATTGGCTGCTCTTTCACAGCGTAGAGAAGACAATAGCTGGTTAGCTTTCCTATTATTTCACAGAGAGAAAGGTTTTAGAGACAGGACTCAGTGTCATATTATTATTTTTTTTATAAACTTTCTTTATTTGGATGTTACATCAGTGTGATCACAATCCATGAGACCCAAGTCTCATAACATATTTTCCTTATGAAATACATTCATTTTATCCAATTTTCTTTTTCATTTTTGATGCAGATAGAAATTTCAAAGCCATATAACAGTTCACCCTCCTCCCTCTCCGCAGCTTGCTCCTGCTGAAATCCTAGCACAGTTAATGTTTATATATAAAGAAACTTCCATTTTTATTGTCTCCATTAAATTTCCAACTTTCCTAGTGTACCCTTTAATGTTGTCTCCAAGTACCATTTGGTTTTCGTGAAAGGAGAAATTAGTTCGCTAATTTCATCTCTTGATAGTGAGTGTTCAATAAATCTTCTCCATTTTATAATGAATTTAGCTATGGCTTTTTCTTTGCTTTTACAAGCCTCTAATCTTTCTAGATAAAGCAACTGTTTGACGAGCCCCAACACCTCATCTTTTGCTGGTATTATTCCAATGGCGTAGCAGACATAAGGACAATATGTATCACAGGTTCCGCTGCTCCCCTCCCCTGGGATTCATCCTGACTTACTGGTGTATATTGAAATATACATTGTTGTGGTTCAGCCAAAATCTCGACATCCCAAACCTCACTAATATATTGAATGATTTCCTGCCAAAGGGGTTTTATGTGTGGACAGTTCCATAGTCCGTGTAGAAGATCCGCCTTAGGTTGTGAACATTTAGGACACTGTCTAAGGTAGTGCGCCGGGGCATCTGTATAAGAGAGGCTATATGCAAACGTAGCTTTATGCATAATTCCGAGTTGCGACTCGCCCCATTGTTCGCTTGAAATTGCTCTTCTAATGTAATCTAATCCTTCTCTCATTTTGAGGGACAAACCTGGATCTTTAAGTTCTTTTTCCCAATGAGAAAATACCCCTTTGACTAGACCTATGGTACTGGTATTTTCAATATAGGGATATAATTCCGAGAGCGATGTCGATCCCTTATCTTTAACAATCAGTGCTCCAAACCACATCAATCTTTCCGTTTCTCCCAAGGTAGCCGATTGAGCTCTACAATAAGATTTCAGTTGATGACATGGTAGATAATGAGATGTTGCAAAATGATATTTCGCTACAAAGTCTTCCCAAGACAATATATTCTGATCCGATATGTTTAACATATCGTTTAATCTGTTTATACCTTTCTCCCTCCATTCGGTGTACATCTTGTTATATCTACCTTGGGGAAAAGCTGGCAATGACCACAAAGGCATCTGAGGTGATAAATATATGGGAAGCCTTCCAGGCCATGATCGCATCTCTGAGTAATATTGAACTCTTGATGTCAGTAGGAATATTTTTGATCTGGTGTGAAGTAGGGCCGTTAGTTCCCACGGTTGTGCCAGTTCATTCTCTATCCGCCCAGCCGAGAAGTAAGAGGAATCCCACATCCAATCCCTAACATGCCGAAATAATGCAGCCAGGTTGTACTGTCTAATATCTGTTATTTGTAGCCCCCCTCCCATTTTATCAAACATAGTTTCCTATAGGCTATGCGAGGCCTTTTCTTTTTCCATAGAAAAGATGTGAAAGCTGATTGTAGCTTCATCACATCTACACGTTTCAACAACATTGGGATCGTCTGTAAGGGATATAGTATCTTAGGAAAACTTAGCATTTTTATCAAACAAGCTCTCCCACATAAGGTTAACGGTAAATCCTTCCACTTGTCCAGTTCCTTTACAATTTTGTTTATAAGCGGAGGGTAATTTAGTGAATAAATGGAGGCTGAAGTTTTAACAATTTTAATCCCTAGGTACGTAATATAATCCTTTTGTACTTCCACTTCCAATTGGGATGCAGGAGGAATCCCCAGATTTCCCAAGAATAGGAGTTGACTTTTCGTCACATTTATCTTATATCCCGTTACTGAACCATAAAAAAGAAAGATATCCAGAATCTTTTTTAAATGCAGCCCTGGGGATTTCATATATATTAGTAAGTCATCTGCAAAACTCGTTCATTTTAAGACTTCCTTGCCCACTGCGATCCCTTTGTAAACATCGGATTGTATGAGATATAAGACCAGTGGTTCCAGGGCTTGATCAAAAAGCAGAGGCGACAAAGGGCATCCCTGCCTTGTCCCTTTGTTAAGAACTATGATACTAGACAGATATCCAGGAATATGAACCTGTGCCTGTGGATTAGCATAGAGAGCTGATAAATAGGTTCGAAATGCCCCCTGTATTCCTACTACATTCAGCACTTCTGCTAGCCATTGCCAGCTAACATTATCGAATGCCTTTTCGGCATCAGTTGCTAAAAGCGCTGGAGAATTACCTACAGATTTCCCCTTTTGGCTGTCCTGAGCCGCTAATACTGAATCCTACCTGATGATTACCAATTAGATCTGGCATAAAGGTAGCCAATCTATTCGCCAGTATATTTGAGACTAACTTTACGTCTTGATTAATTAAAGATATCGGCCTAAAGGAATCAGGGCAGGTTAAGTCTTTATCTTTTTTCGGGATTAACTTTATATATGCTATATTACCTGTGGGTGGCAATCTCTTTCCCTGCAATATATCAATAAAAAGAGCAGCAAGTGAAGGTGCAAGCTCCTCTCCCAAAGCCTTATAAAATTCCGCCGGGTATCCATCTGGACCTGGGGATTTTCCGTTTCGAAGAGATTTTATCGTCGATATTATCTCTACCTCAGTTATTCTAGCATTTAATATAGCTAGGGAATCTTCAGATAGTCTCGGGAGTTGTATCCGCTTTAAGAGATCCTGAGCACAAGAGCTATCATATGGATCTTGCTTATACATGGACGTAAAATATTGTCCCATTATTTCTACAATTTTTCTTGGGTGGGATTGGAGAGTCCCTGCATTATCTTTTAAGGGATAGATTTGTGCCTGACGTGTATTAGGGCGTGTTAGGTTCGCTAAGAATTTGCCTGCTTTGTTACCGTATCTAAATAATGCTGCCTGCTTGAGATCCGCGAACCACTTGACGTTACCTACTTGGAGATAGTCATATGTAGGTTTGGCTCAGTTTGTGTGTTTCCGTTGGGTCGCTAAGGCAAGTTGTCTATGCTTGCCTAACCTGTTGTATTGCCTGTTCATATTTACCAATCATCTCTTCTTTTTACCTATTGTGTGAGATATAATACGCCCTCTCAAATTTTTGCTGCCTCCCAGAACACTTCTCGATTTTGTCTGTAGGCTTCATTGTCTTGGGAATACTCCCACCACCACCTTCTAAGCTGATCTATAAAATCTTCATTATACATCAAGTGTCTCCGTAATCGCCAAATGTGGTCCGAGCCTTTTGGTAGAGCATTGGCAATATCCACCCACACTGGAGCATGGTCTGAGATCAGCAAATCTGCGATTTCAGTTTTTTGGGATTTTCGAAATCAATACTGGCGTCAGTAAAATATAGTCTAGTCTTGACCATGACCGCTGTGCGTGGGAGTAGTGAGAGTATTCCCTCGTAACCGGGTGGTGATGTCTCCAAACATCAATTAGACCTGTTGCCATTATCAATGGGAACAGAGTGTGAGTCCTTTTCAGGGTTGTGTAATGATTTACCTTGTCCTGTTTGTCGTCTATCTTCTACAGTATTCCTCACTCTATTGAAATCACCTGCTACGATCATCTGAGAATTCCCTTCCTGCAGAATAGATGTCTCTAATTTTTGATAAAATCCTGTTTGGGAGGTGTTGGGAGAGTAAATATTATATATGGTTAAGGAACCGCCCATTAGCTCCAATTCCAATTTCAAGATCCTACCTTCCTTGTCTGTCTTAATCGTTTTCACCCCTACTTTTCTTCCCTGGGATGGGGATCCCACCACCTGGCCCACCCATAGTTTTTGTAGTCGCCAAAAATCTTGTTCCTCTAGATGTGTCTCCTGCAACAGAGCAATATCAGTTTTTAACTTCTTAAGATGCCGCAATACCATGATAGGCTTGGCTGTGAGCGCAGACCCTTAACATTCCATGAAATAACTTTCATGTTAATTCTAGTTTCAGTAATATCCCAGGAGACGCATCCAAGGAAGATGAAACTCCCCCATCATTTCTCATCTGGTGCAATTATCAGCAATGAGCATTAACATTCCCCAACTGAGCAACCCAACCCATTCCCTACCCTTCGCCAACCATTGAACACTTAATATGTTCATTAACTATATCAAATTAAAACGTTTTGACTAGAGTTGAGCGGACACCTCGATGTTCGGGTTCGACGGGTTTGGTCGAACATCGGAAAAAAGTTTGAGTTCGGGACCCGAACTTGACCCCGAACCCGAACCCCATTAAAGTTAATGGGGACCCAAACTTTTGAACACTAAAATGGCTGTAAAAATGTCATGGAAAGGGATAGAGGGCTGCAAATGGCGTCAAAATGTAGTTAGGAGAAATGGCTTTGAATAACATAAAATACCTAAAAATAAAAAATAATAATCTTGATCTAGGAGGACCGGGTCCATATAGAGTAGGAGGTTGAGGAGGCGGTTGATGTGGCGGTGTAGGTGGAGGAGGAGGAGGACGTAGCCTACATTGGTTTTTGGTTTTAAATTTTATTTTTAAAATTAGGGTACACCCCAAAACATTGGGAAATATAACCTGCGATAACCCCCTCCAGTCGTGCTAAACACACATTCAGCATTAATTACTGAATAATATAGTACATTTTATTCCCTGTCACCTGTGCAGAGCAGGCGTTTATTCACGTCTAAAATTGAATAATATCAACCCAAGAATGTAACAGAAAAATTATTGAAATTTATTAAGCTGTCTACTAGGTAGAGGAGGGGTATATTACGCCCAAAAATTGGTGAATTTCACCCAAAAATGTAACTGACATTTTTTTTTAACCTGTCTACTAGGTATAGCAGTGGTACTATACACCCAAAAATTTGTTAATTTCACCCGAAAAAGTAATATTTTTTTTTAACCTGTCTACTAGGTATAGCAGTGGTACTATACACCGAAAAATTTGAGAATTTCACCCTAAAATGTAAATGACAATTTATTTATTTTTTAACCTGTCTACTAGGTATAGCAGAGGTACTATACGCCCAAAAATTGGTTGATTTCACCCGAAAAAGTAATATTTTTTTTAACCTGTCTACTAGGTATAGCAGTGGTACTATACACACAAAAATTGGTGAATTTCACCCTAAAATGTAAATGACAATTTATTTATTTTTTAACCTGTCTACTAGGTATAGCAGAGGTACTATACACCCAAAAATTGGTTAATTTCACCCGAAAAAGTAATATTTTTTTTAACCTGTCTACTAGGTATAGCAGTGGTACTATACACCGAAAAATTGGTTAATTGCACCATAAAATGTAACTGACAATTTATTTTTATTTTTTTACTGGTCCACTAGGTATAGCAGTGGTACTATACACACCAAAATTGGTGAATTTACCCTAAAATGTAAATTACAATTTATTTGTTTTTTACCGGTCTACTAGGTAGAGCAGTGGTATTATACACCCAAAAATTGGTTAATTTCACCATAAAATGTAAATGACAAAGTAGTCAAATGATATAAAATAAAAAACGTACAAAACAAAAAAAATGGATTTATAAGGTGGAGTTCCATATGGAGTAGGAGGTTGAGGAGGCGGTGGACGTAGCGGAGTAGGTGGAAGCGGCAGTGGAGGAGGACGAGATGCAGTATAACAATGGCTGGTTAGTGCAGGTATACAGGTTTATTCTGCACAAGGTACGGACAAGTCCTGAGGGATCCATGTCTAGTTCTTTTTAATGAACGTGAGCTTGTCCACGTTGGCTGTGGACAGGCGGCTGCTCTTGTCTGTGATGATGCCCCCTGCCGTGCTAAACACACGTTCAGATAATACACTGGCTGCAGGGCAGGCCAGCACCTCCAAGGCGTAAAGGGCAAGCTCAGGCCATGTGCCCAATTTGGAGACCCAGAAGTTGAAGGGGGCAGACCCGTAATTCAGTACGTGTAGGCGTGTGCACACATACTGCCCCACCATGTTGGTGAAATGCTGCCTCCTGCTAAGGCGTTCCATATCAGCTGGTGGTGCCGGTTGTTGTGGCGTGCTGACTAAGCTTTTCCACATGTCGGCCATGATAACCCTGCCTTCTGAGGTGCTGGCGGTACCCCAGCTGCGTTGGCGACCTCTTCCTCCTCCTCTGCCTTCGCCTTGTGCTTCCACTGTGCCCCCGCTGTCAGGTGGGAATGCCACCAGCAGCGCGCCTACCAGCGTGCGCTTGTACTCGCGCATCTTACGATTACGCTCCAGTGACAGAATTAAGGACGGTACTTTGTCCTTGTAACAGGGATCCAGCAGCGTGGCCACCCAGTAATCAGCACACGTTAGAATGTGGGCAACTCGGCGGATATTGCAGAGACACTGCAGCATGCAATCGTTCATGTGTGCCAGGCTGCCCAGAGGCAACAAAAAGCTGTCCTCTGTGGGAGGTGTATCGTCTGTGTCCTCTGTATCCCCCCAGCCACGCAGCAGTGATGGCCTGCTGTGAACATGGTTCCTCCTCCTCATCCTCCACCTCGTCATCCTCCAGAACTGTGCCCTGGCTGGACAATTATGTACCTTGGGTTTGTGTGTGCAGGAACCCACCCCCGGAGCCACTTAGGAATGACTGGCCGGAAACCCTACGAAATGATCCCTCTTCCTCCTCCTCCTCCTCCTGTGCCACATCCTCTTCCATCATCTCCAGCAGGGTTTTTTCAGGAGGCATAGAAGTGGGATAGTAATGCTGAGAATGGCGTTATCGGCACTGGCCATGTTGGTGGAGTACTCGAAACAGCGCACCAGGGCACACAGGTCTCGCATGGAGGCCCAGTCATTGGTGGTGAAGTGGTGCTGTTCCGCCGAGTGACTCACCCGTGCGTGCTGCAGCTGAAACTCCACTATGGCCTGCTGCTGCTCGCAGAGTCTGTCCAGCATGTGCAAGGTAAAGTTCCACCTGGTGGGCACGTTGCATATGAGGCGGTGAGCGGGAAGGCCAAAGTTACGCTGCAGCGCTGACAGCCAAGCAGCAGCAGGGTGAGAACGCCGAAAGCGTGCACAGACGGCCCGCACTTTATGCAGCAGCTCTGACATATCAGGGTAATTTTTAAGGAATCTCTGCACCACTAAATTCAGCACATGCACCAGGCAAGGGATGGGCGTGAAACCAGCTAGTCCCAGAGCTGCTATGAGTCACCTCTGCTGCGGAGGATAAGTTCCTCCGAGTCACCAGCCTCAGAAATCGCAGGTTAACAGCAGCTCAGATTAGAGACCAGGTCAATGCCACCCAGAGTTCTAGCAGCAGACACATCTCTAGAACAACTGTTAGAGGAGACTGTGTGAATCAGGCCTTCATGGTAGAATATCTGCTAGGAAACCACTGCTAAGGACAGGCAACAAGCAGAAGAGACTTGTTTGGGCTAAAGAACACAAGGAATGGACATTAGACCAGTGGAAATCTGTGCTTTGGTCTGATGAGTCTAAATTTGAGATCTTTGGTTCCAACCACTGTGTCTTTGTGCGACGCAGAAAAGGTGAGCGGATGGACTCTACATGCCTGGTTCCCACCGTGAAGCATGGAGGAGGAGGTGTGATGGTGTGGGGGGGGGGGGGGGCTTTGCTGGTGACACTGTTGGGGATTTATTCAAAATTAAAGGCATACTGAACCAGCATGGCTACCACAGCATCTTGCAGCAGCATGCTATTCCATCTGGTTTGCGTTTAGTTGGACCATCATTTATTTTTAAACAGGACAATGACCCCAAACACACCTCCAGGCTGTGTAAGGGCTATTTGACCATGAAGGAGAGTGATGGGGTGCTGCGCCAGATGACCTGGCCTCCACAGTCACCGGACCTGAACCCAATCGAGATGGTTTGGGGTGAGCTGGACCGCAGAGTGAAGGCAAAAGGGCCAACAAGTGCTAAGCATCTCTGGGAACTCCTTCAAGACTGTTGGAAGACCATTTCAGGTGACTACCTCTTGAAGCTCATCAAGAGAATGCCAAGAGTGTGCAAAGCAGTAATCAAAGCAAAAGGTGACTACTGTGAAGAACCTAGAATATGACATATTTTCAGTTGTTTCACACTTTTTTGTTATGTATATAATTCCACATGTGTTAATTCATAGTTTTGATGCCTTCAGTGTGAATCTACAATTTTCATAGTTATGAAAATAAAGAAAACTCTTTGAATGAGAAGGTGTGTCCAAACTTTTGGTCTGTACTGTATACTCATAAGCATTTCCTACTTTGCTCTTGCTATATATATGCTGTGACCTGTGAATAGTAACGCCTTCTAGTGCAATGTTTTTTTTTTTGTTTTTTTTTATAGTGTAATGCTTTAGTTTAAATGTCAGTTCTTGTTCCTCTGTCCATGGCATCTAGGATTGCTCCAAACAACATTTCATTGTATTGTACATTGTATTGTACAGTGACAATAAAGGCATCTTATCTTATCCTCTTTGCACAAAATGGCTGTATTTCAAATACCTGATTCAAACCCTGTATGTAGAGGGGGTATCTTACACGGTCTGAACCAGTGTAGGCCTGAAGTAAATATTTCATTGCCCAAAATGGCTGTATTTTAAATGCCTGAATCAAACCCCGTATGTAGGGGGGTATCCCACATGGCCTGAACCAGTGTAGGCTTGAATTCAATACCTAAAATGGCTGTATTTCAAAGGCCTGATTCAAACCCCTGTATGTAGAGAGAATATCTCACACGGCCTGAACCAGTGTAGGCCTGAATTCAATATTGGTGCACCAAATGGCGGTATTTAAAATCTCTGAATCTAACCCAAGTGTGTTTAGGGTGTATCTCACAATGACATCTGCAGTAAAGGCTGCCAACTACATTTTTTGTTCCCAAACGAGTGTTTGTTTAACAACTGAATTTGACAGCAGTATATAAGCCTGGAATTTCACACGTGCTGATGCTGCAAGGCCTGAAAATAGTGTTTTTTGTCAAAAGAGTGTGTTTTTCAAACCCCAGAAAATTATGGGTGTATTTCTACCTTAAATTGCACACTGACTAATCCAGATGTTGTAGATTGCCAAAAAAGTGTTTTTTTGGTAACAGAAAATTGGCTCAGGGCAGGGTAAAACGATTGTGCCCTGCACCCACACCACTATTTCTCTGTAGATCGCCGAGTTAGATTCTTTCCTATTCTCTCCCTGAAATCACCAGCAGCAGCCTCTCCCTACACTAGTAACAGCAGAGTGACGGGCAGCGCTAAGTGACTCCAGCTTAAATAGAGGCTGGGTCACATGCTGCACTGGCCAATCACAGCCATGCCAATAGTAGGCATGGAAGTGATGGCCTCTTGGGGCAAGTAGTATGACGCCTGTTGATTGGCTGCTGTGCAGCCTTTCAAAAAGCGCCAAGAAAGCGACGAACACCGAACCCGAACTCGAATTTTTCCGTAAACGTTCGGGTTCGGGCCTGAGGTCCAACTTTACAGTTCGGGTTCGCTCAACCCTAGTTTTGACTTCTCTTCTTTCGCACCTTTTCCGGAGCTATCGTAACTCCTTGCCCTCTCAGTATATCTTACCATCCTTTCTCATAAAATGATCTCCTTTCTCCCATAGCCCTATGCGGGAATATATATTTACCAGGCCTCACCCCTCAACAACCATTCCCCTTATTATTATTTTTTTTATTTTTTGTTTTTAGGCTTTCGTTTATCCCCTACATTTGTGAACCCCAAATCCCCTCATGATAATCATACCATACTAGCATCAAATTATCAACTGTCATGACCAAAAGTCCCTATCCAGGGTAGATGTAAGCTTATAACAGGCATTTAAAGTAATACTCCACATAGCTCACATGACACTCGCTAAATTCTCTAAAGACAATACCAGCGGACATTCTACTCATCTCAGTCACCATGTTTAATCTTGTGAATCATCTGTGGCTACGATGACATTCGGTGATCTCTGGGAATGCCTTCTCCCCGGAGTTTTCTCGTTTCTGCGTCGATCATCTGATCCTTCCTGAATTGAGGGAAAATCAACCTCCGTGTCCAAAGCCTCCAAAGCTTCTTTTGGTGTGAGGTGTCTATACAGCCATCTGAGCGAAACACCCTCGACGTCGTTGGATACAATAGGGCGAATTTTATCTTTCTTTTGACCAGTGTGGAACATATCTGCAAGAAAGATCTCCTGCGTTTGGTGACTTCTACCGAATATTAGCACTTTGGAGTCCCGTATCACTAGTGGATGCTGAAATCTTTTATATTTGCTTAGTATTGCTTCCTTAGCCGCGTGGTTGAGATATTTTGCTATTGCTGGTCTCGGTCTGGGCTGACCCATATCTGAATCAGGAGTTCTAGCTGGTCCCAGCCTGTGCGCCCCTTCAACCGTAAATGTTCCCTGTAATCCCAGGGCTTGTGGAATTTACACTGCACATATTAACTGTTTCGGAGAAATGTTCTCTGGTAACCCCACTATACGCAGGTTACTCCAGATCCTCTAGTTTATCTTTGAGAGTCCGGTTGGTACTAAGGACTTCTCTTATCTGTGTGTGTGTCTTCTCCAACTCCTCTTCTACCATATTTACTCTTTGCTCCAATTCTACAAGCTGGATGGAGTGTTGAGAGACAACTTTCGGAATCTGCTGAAGCGCTGCAGATACTATCGCTTCCAGAGTTTATGTCCGGTGCTAAAAGCTTAGCCACTTCAATGGCCATAATGCGGCATGATATAGTGAGGTCTTGGTCAGGAGCTAAGTTTACCTCCATTTCCATGTTCGCCGCTTCCTGTTGTTATACAGAAGGCTGCGTTGCCGACCTCGTAAGTCTCTGTGATTTTTATGCCGTCACCATCTTGCCTCGTGGTTGGCGCTCGTCACTCTGCACTTGTCGCGTATTCATCTAGCTTCCCTCTTAGTATTTAGGGAAACATGAGCCAGAGAATGGCGTCTCTTAGGGTGAGTTTGTCCCTATTTGCGGGCTCTGGGTGCCGGAGCTCCGTCTGCTTTCACCCTCTCATGCGTGCGCTGGAACCGGAAGTCAGTGCGTCATATTGTGTAACTCATTCAGGCCGCACCAGGAAGCCACACTAATCAGATGTACCTATTTAATTCTGCTGTTCAGAGACATATTGTCCTGTGTCAGTTATACAGCAATCATACTGGACTCTGTCCAACAATACGCTGCACTTGTAGCGGATAGGCTGTGTGACTTCTGTTTTTTTTGCCTAAATAGGCTTAAAAAAAATGGCTGGTATACGAAAGAATTGCAATAGACGGGGCACAAAGTAAGATGAAACTTCTGTTTCCCACTATCAGCTGTAGTGCGAGCAGCAGCAGCACTGTCAGCAGTATGGTCAGCAGCACTGTTAGCAGTATGGTCAGCAGCTCTGTTAGCAGTATGGTCAGCAGCTCTGTTAGCAGTATGGTAAGCAGCACTGTTAGCAACACTGTTAGCAGCACTGTTAGGAGCATGGTCAGCAGAAACAACAGCACTGTCAGCAGCAGCAGCCTGATCAGCAGCACTGTCAGCAGCAGCAACCTGATCAGCAGCAGCACTGTCAGCAGTATGGTCAGCAGCACTGTTAGCAGCATGGTCAGCAGAAGCAACAGCACTGTCAGCAGCAGCAGCCTGATCAGCAGCACCAGCAGCACTGTCATCAGCATGGTCAGCAGCACTGTTAGCAGTATGGTAAGCAGCACTGTTAGCAGCATGGTCAGCAGAAGCAACAGCACTGTCAGCAGCAGCAGCCTGATCAGCAGCAGCATGGTCAGCAGAATTGTCAGCAGCAGCACTGTCAGCAGCATTGTCAGCAGCAGCAGCACTGTCAGCAGCATTGTCAGCAGCAGCAGCACGGTCAGCAGCATGGTCAGCAGCACTGTCTGGCCAGTAGTAGTAGGCTGCAGGTGTCTTTTGCCTCCAGAAATTGATTATTATTAGGAATGAGTGAATTTACTTCGGATAGTACTTCTGAAGTCGATTCACTAAAAACTTAATTCTAATAATTTACGGGGATCCCGCTTCGTACAGTATTAGAATGTATTGGCTCGGATGAGCCGAAGTTGCGAGAGACTTCGTGTAATAACTTTGGGAATTAATTATTACTGTAAAAAACATTGGTTCCAAACTCGGGTTTGCTCCGAGTGGTAGCTCGTCCTGGCGTCCTAATAAAAGTAATCCTTTTCTGTGTCTTCACACGACGCGCCGAGTGGGCAGCCTTTTTTCTTTTACGAGACAGAACCCGGCTGTTAATGAAGATATTCATGAGCGTGTGAGAAGTTATATGAGAACCCTCAGTGTTGGACAGTTATGGAGGGGATGCTATATGAAATGCACAGTAGTGTTGGTGGTGGTAGTAGTGGTTGGTAGTCACAGTCAGGGCATGAGGTGGGAACCATGAGCGGGCCAAGGAGACCTCAGCGCAGACTCTTCCATCCTCCTCCACAATTTATACCATAGATGAGATGTGTGAGGAGGAAACACTGAAAGAAACCCAGAAAGGTTTGTGTAAGGCCGCTCATAAGCTGTGACTGGCTCAATACCGCCCAGACCCCGATCCAGCGAGCGGTGGGGTCTCCATGCTGGGCCTGGAGGGATCTAACACTATAATGCTATGTATGTAAAGATCTGTGGTGACAGGAGAGAAGCGGTCTGTGGATGAGCACTTACCCCAGTCACTTACCTGCAGGGACCTGCACACTGGGCTCCAGCAGAGAAGATGAAGATGAACAACCTGACAGTGATGATGAGGAAGAGGAGGAGGACCCCAACGGTGATGACGAGGACCCTGGTAATGAAAACACAGGTGATTACAATGACGATGATAGTAGTAGTGATGGTGATGATAATAATGATAGTAGTAGTGATAGTGGTGATGATAGTGATGATGGTAATAGTAGTGATGATGGTAATAGTAGTGATGATGATAATGATGATGCCGATCATGGTGATGATGGTAATAGTAGTGATGATGACGATAATGATGATGGTGATAGTAGTGATGGTGATGATGGTAATAGTAGTGATGATAATGATGATGATGGTAATAGTAGTGATGATGATGGTGATCGTGGTGATGATGATAGTATTAGTGATAATGATGATTGTGTTGATGGTGATAATAGTGGTGATGATAGTGATGGTGATAATAGTGGTGATGATAGTGATGGTGATAATAGTGATGATGACGATAATGATGATGGTGATGATGGTAATAGTAGTGATGATGACGATAATGATGATGGTGATAGTAGTGATGATGACGATAATGATGATGGTGATGATGGTAATAGTAGTGATGATGATGGTGATGATGATAGTATTAGTGGAATGATGATTGTGTTGATGGTGGTAGTAGTGGTGATGATAGTGATGGTGATAATAGTGGTGATAATGATGATGGTGATGATGGTAATAGTAGTAATGATGATTTTGATTGTGGTGATTATGATAATAGTGGTAATAATGATAGTATTAATGATAATGATGTTTGTGTTGATGATGGTAATAGTAGTGATGGTGATGATGATCATGGTGATGAGGGTAATGACAAACCATTCTCACTGAGTAAAGCCTCATTCACACATCAGTGTTTGGTCAGTGATTTCCATCAGTGATTTTGAGGCAAAACCAGGATTGGAGCCTCCACAGAGATCAGGTATAAGGGTCCATTCACACATCCGCAAAATGTGTCCGCATACCTCCCGCAATTTTGCTGAACGGGTGCAGCCCCATTCGTTTTCAATGGGGCCGGAATGTGCTGTCCGCATCCGCATTTGCGGATCCGCACTTCCGCATCCGTGCTTCAGTTTCCGCCAAAAAATAGAACATGTCCTATTCTTGTCCGCAATTGCAGAGTAGACAAGATTAGGCATTTTCTATTATAGTGCCAGCGATGTGCGGTCCGCAAATCGCAGAATGCGCATTGCTGGTGTCCGTGTTTTGCGGATCCGCAAAACACTTACGGACGTGTGAATGGACCCATAGGGAGAGATCTGCTCCTGTTCTGTGCTTAGAGCTGCACTTGGGTTTGGCTTAAAATCACTGATGGAAATCACTGACCGAACACTGACGTGTGACTGAGGCTTCAAACTGGATGAGATTTCGGCCTCATGCACACGGCCATGTTCTGCGGCCGTGAGCGGTCCGTGGTAACACGGCCAGGATTCCTGCCGACAGCAGGAGCGCACGGCGTCATTGGTTGCTATGATGCCGTGCTCTTCGAGCCGCCGCTGCACTACAGTAATACACTGGTATAGATCATACGGGTGTATTACTGTAGTGCAGCGGCGGCTCGAAGAGCACGGCATCATAGCAACCAATGACGCCGTGCGCTCCTGCTGTCGGCAGAACATGGCCGTGTTACCACAGACCGCTCACGGCCGCAGAACATGAGGCCTTCTCTGAAGAAAGTTGCAGGATTTCACTAGACACACAAGTCCTTTCTGAAGGCCGAGGCCCCGCGATCCTGTAGAGATGTATTTGTAGCGATTCCTTGTCGGCCTGTTCTTGTAGGATTATTTTTGTAGGGCTGTTCTTGTAGGATTATTTTTGTCGGCCTGTTCTTGTAGGATTATTTTTGTCGGCCTGTTCTTGTAGGATTATTTTTGTCGGCCTGTTCTTGTAGGATTATTTTTGTCGGCCTGTTCTTGTAGGATTATTTTTGTCGGCCTGTTCTTGTAGGATTATTTTTGTCGGCCTGTTCTTGTAGGATTATTTTTGTAGGGCTGTTCTTGTAGGATTATATTTGTCGGACTGTTCTTGTAGGATTATTTTTGTAGGGCTGTTCTTGTAGGATTATTTTTGTAGGGCTGTTCTTGTAGGATTATTTTTGTAGGGCTGTTCTTGTAGGATTATTTTTGTCGGCCTGTTCTTGTAGGATTATTTTTGTCGGCCTGTTCTTGTAGGATTATTTTTGTAGGGCTGTTCTTGTAGGATTATTTTTGTCGGCCTGTTCTTGTAGGATTATTTTTGTAGGGCTGTTCTTGTAGGATTATTTTTGTCAGCCTGTTCTTGTAGGATTATTTTTGTCGGCCTGTTCTTGTAGGATTATTTTTGTAGGGCTGTTCTTGTAGGATTATTTTTGTCGGACTGTTCTTGTAGGATTATTTTTGTAGGGCTGTTCTTGTAGGATTATTTTTGTAGGGCTGTTCTTGTAGGATTATTTTTGTAGGGCTGTTCTTGTAGGATTATTTTTGTCGGCCTGTTCTTGTAGGATTATTTTTGTCGGCCTGTTCTTGTAGGATTATTTTTGTCGGCCTGTTCTTGTAGGATTATTTTTGTAGGGCTGTTCTTGTAGGATTATTTTTGTAGGGCTGTTCTTGTAGGATTATTTTTGTCGGCCTGTTCTTGTAGGATTATTTTTGTCGGCCTGTTCTTGTAGGATTATTTTTGTAGGGCTGTTCTTGTAGGATTATTTTTGTAGGGCTGTTCTTGTAGGATTATTTTTGTCTGCCTGTTCTTGCAGGATTATTTTTGTAGGGCTGTTCTTGTAGGATTATTTTTGTAGGGCTGTTCTTGTAGGATTATTTTTGTAGGGCTGTTTTTGTAGGATTATTTTTGTAGGGCTGTTTTTGTAGCCAGGCTTCTTCATGTCTCATACCCGTGTTCTGTGTGTTCCTTGTTTCCACTCTCGGCCTGGGATCTGATTGTGACAAATATTGCACAGAAAACAAACAAACTGGAAAAAAAATGAAAAAAGAGAAAGAGAAGCCCAAGGAAGATCCCAAAAAGAATAATAAAAAAAAACATTGTGATAGTGGAGAAGAGAGAAGCGTTGGTAAGGAGCCGCCCGACACAAGGTAGGTCCACTGCTTCCTGGAAGCCTGCCTGTTCCTCATGCTGCGCCTCGATCCCGGACGTATGACATGAAGGGGGGGGGGGATAATTTCATTCACCTTACACAGCTTTGGACGTGGTGGACGAGGAGAAGAACCTCCCTCTACACTGGAACCAGTCCAGTCATCCGCAGCTCACAGTCTGCCCCGCTGTCTATGTAATGGGTATTATTACAGCCAATCAGAGACGTGAACCCAAAAATATCCTTCTGTCTGCAAGGACACTATGGGCGGGTCCTCCACTAACGAGCTCCGCCTTCTGTATGTGACACCGGCTCATACACCGCTATATGTGACACCGGCTCATACACTGCTATATGTGACACCAGCTCATACACCGCTATATGTGACACCAGCTCATACACCGCTATATGTGACACCGGCTCATACACTACTATATGTGACACCGGCTCATACACCGCTATATGTGACACCGGCTCATACACCGCTATATGTGACACCGGCTCATACACCGCTATATGTGACACCGGCTCATACACCGCTATATGTGACACCGGCTCATACACTGCTATATGTGACACCGGCTCATACACTGCTATATGTGACACCGGCTCATACACTGCTATATGTGACACCGGCTCATACACTGCTATATGTGACACCGGCTCATACACTGCCATATGTGACACCGGCTCATACACCGCTATATGTGACACCGGCTCATACACCGCTATATGTGACACCGGCTCATACACCGCTATATGTGACACCTGCTCATACACCGCTATATGTGACACCGGCTCATACACCGCTATATGTGACACCGGCTCATACACCGCTATATGTGACACCGGCTCATACACTGCTATATGTGACACCGGCTCATACACTGCTATATGTGACACCGGCTCATACACTGCTATATGTGACACCGGCTCATACACTGCTATATGTGACACCGGCTCATACACTGCCATATGTGACACCGGCTCATACACCGCTATATGTGACACCGGCTCATACACCGCTATATGTGACACCGGCTCATACACCGCTATATGTGACACCAGCTCATACACCGCTATATGTGACACCGGCTCATACACCGCTATATGTGACACCGGCTCATACACCGCTATATGTGACACCGGCTCATACACCGCTATATGTGACACCGGCTCATACACTGCTATATGTGACACCGGCTCATACACCGCTATATGTGACACCGGCTCATACACCGCTATATGTGACACCGGCTCATACACCGCTATATGTGACACCGGCTCATACACCGCTATATGTGACACCGGCTCATACACCGCTATATGTGACACCGGCTCATACACCGCTATATGTGACACCGGCTCATACACTGCCATATGTGACACCGGCTCATACACCGCTATATGTAACACCGGCTCATACACCGCTATATGTGACACCGGCTCATACACCGCTATATGTGACACCAGCTCATACACTGCCATATGTGACACCGGCTCATACACCGCTATATGTGACACCGGGTCATACACCGCTATATGTGACACCGGCTCGTACACCGCTATATGTGACACCGGCTCATACACCGCTATATGTGACACCGGCTCATACACCGCTATATGTGACACCGGCTCATACACCGCTATATGTGACACCGGCTCATACACTGCTATATGTGACACCGGCTCATACACCGCTATATGTGACACCGGGTCATACACTGTTATATGTGACACCGGCTCATACACCGCTATATGTGACACCGGCTCATACACCGCTATATGTGACACCGGCTCATACACCGCTATATGTGACACCATCTCATACACTGCTATATGTGACACCGGCTCATACACCACAATATGTGACACCGGCTCATACACCGCTATATGTAACACCGGCTCATACACCGCTATATGTGACACCGGCTCATACACCGCTATATGTGACACCAGCTCATACACTGCCATATGTGACACCGGCTCATACACCGCTATATGTGACACCGGGTCATACACCGCTATATGTGACACCGGCTCGTACACCGCTATATGTGACACCGGCTCATACACCGCTATATGTGACACAGGCTCATACACCGCTATATGTGACACCGGCTCATACACCGCTATATGTGACACCGGCTCATACACCTCTATATGTGACACCGGCTCATACACTGCTATATGTGACACCGGCTCATACACCGCTATATGTAACACCGGCTCATACACCGCTATATGTGACACCGGCTCATACACCGCTATATGTGACACCAGCTCATACACTGCCATATGTGACACCGGCTCATACACCGCTATATGTGACACCGGGTCATACACCGCTATATGTGACACCGGCTCATACACCGCTATATGTGACACCGGCTCATACACCGCTATATGTGACACCGGCTCATACACCGCTATATGTGACACCGGCTCATACACCTCTATATGTGACACCGGCTCATACACTGTTATATGTGACACCGGCTCATACACCGCTATATGTGACACCGGCTCATACACCGCTATATGTGACACCGGCTCATACACTGCCATATGTGACACCGGCTCATACACTGCTGTTTGTAACACCGGCTCATACACTGCTATATGTGACACCGGCTCATACACCGCTATATGTGACACCGGCTCATACACCTCTATATGTGACACAGGCTCATACACTGTTATATGTGACACCGGCTCATACACCGCTATATGTGACACCGGCTCATACACCGCTATATGTGACACCGGCTCATACACTGCCATATGTGACACCGGCTCATACACTGCTGTTTGTAACACCGGCTCATACACTGCTATATGTGACACCGGCTCATACACCGCTATATGTGACACCGGCTCATACACTGCTATATGTGACGCCGGCTCATACACTGCCATATGTGACACCGGCTCATACACTGCTGTTTGTAACACCGGCTCATACACTGCTATATGTGACACCGGCTCATACACCGCTATATGTGACACCGGCTCATACACCGCTATATGTGACACCGGCTCATACACTGCTATATGTGACACCGGCTCATACACTGCTATATGTGACACCGGCTCATACACTGCCATATGTGACGCCGGCTCATACACTGCCATATGTGACGCCGGCTCATACACTGCCATATGTGACACCGGCTCATACACCGCCATATGTGACACCGGCTCATACACTGCCATATGTGACACCGGCTCATACACCGCTATATGTCACACAGGCTCTTGACATGCATACGTATACCCTACTCAGCTCTTGACCACAGATTCATGTAATGCTATAGTGGATTCAATCTAATACATGAAAATAAGTGACACAGTGACTATATGTGCCTCAGATTCATACAGTTACGTCCCCTACCTGCAGATTACTTAGATATTATTTGTCTGTAGCTGACGACAAGCGCCATCGAGCTGCTTCCTGTCTAGATGAGAGGTTGGTCATCTGTGCTGCTCAGGATGACCTGACATATAGACATGATAGTTTCTGACACATGTTGCGCTCTATATGATTGATAGCTGGGAAGCTGAGGCAGCAGAACATACTGACGTGAGGCGCATAATGTAAGATACTACATGCTTAGTACATGATGAGTGCAGCCTGCCTATTTTTTCCTCTGTAGTAAAATGTCAACCTCAACAAGAACCCCAAGCAGTACCTCAACAGGAACACCAACAAGAACCCCAAGCAGTACCTCAACAGGAGCACCAACAAGAACCCCAAGCAGTACCTCAACAGGAGCACCAACAAGAACCCCAAGCAGTACCTCAACAGGAAACCCAACAAGAACTCCAAGCAGTTCTCCAACAGGGATACCAGGTGGAATTGACATGTATGTGGTTATGTATTACCTGTCATCTGGGGGGTGAGGGATATGACGTCTGAGATACAGTTCTGTGAGATGTAAAGGGTTACTCCTATGTCAGTCTTTCCTGGTTGCTATGCTAGAGCGTTCTCTGGCTAAATCCGACACAGGGAGATAGATGACAATCTATAAAAACACACACACATCCTAAAATAAAATGTCTGCATAATAAAATTTCCACAACAATACCCTAACCGACCTAGGGAGGCCAGGAAAAGGATCTTTGGGGCTTACTAACCTAGGACTGAGTAAAAGCTGAGATCTGAATAACCTTACTGAGTGCCGGCCGGTGATGGGCAGAGTTCCAGATACTTCAGAGGAGCTGTGCTCTGCTGCCTGTGCAGCTCCCGTTTACTAATGGAGTCATGGAAATAGAGGTGTTCAGCCGGCTCTGCTTGCGATTACCCTTAAATCAGTTTTTGTTGATGTACAACTTTCGTAGGACACCACCTGTGCCACTAGTCAGCTCAAGAATTGTCTGATCGACCTGGCCCTGTAACCTGTAAGTGCTATAAATATGAGGTGGAAGCATCTAGGAGTAGCAGCAGCTCACCCATGACGTGATGGACCAAGACGGGCCACCAACTGCTGAAACGCCTGGTGTGTAAAAGTCACATATGCTATGTTACATCTCTGGGGGGTTACAGCAGCTCCTGCGAGCTAGAAGCTCCACAGCTCCTCACTATCTGATTGGTGGTCCAACTCTGGCACCCCTGTCAATCAGTTGTTTGAAGAAGCTGTGGAACTCGGATGAATGCCAACCACAGTGCCGTACATTGTACAGTGGCTCTCAATGGTATTGCAGTTCTGTCATGTTCATCTGAATAAGACTAAGATGCACATAGGCCATGTGACCAACGGATGTGATGTCACAGGCCGAGGAAGACGCTTTGGGGTTGAGCTGAGTGCTGCAGTGAGCCCCTGTGGGAGCCAGTGAAGAGGATAGGAGTGGTAGTGGCCCTGGTGAGATGGTGTTGTGTCACGTGTCCTGCCTCAGGCAATTTCTCCCTGGGGTTTGATGCACTGAAAATGGTGATGATGAAAGGAACCAGGCAGAGATAGTAGATAAATGATGTCTTCCTTTACTGAGTGCAAAAACGGATATCAGCACATTCATTAGCAGTTTGTACAAAGTGCATTTTCTCCCTCCCCCTTCCGAGATGATAGGGTATGGTGGCTGGCAATGCGGCAAAGGTGACACTCATAAACTTGCTAGCTGATGATATCTCTCTGTCCTGATTCCCTTCCCTACGGCTTTACTCTGGCACCTGTAACTGTAGGTGTCCACTGAATGACTCAGGCTTCTAGCTATGCCTGACCTGAACTCTCTGAACGTGTCTGAACGTGTTACCCACCACTTTGCAGCAGAGCTTTGATAGCTTGGTCGTTTGATCAGAACTGGTTAATCCGCCACCAGTTAGGCCAGATACATGTAGGATAGGCAATCAATAAAAAATCACAGCAAAAATAACATCCCCTAAAAAAATAACCTTTATTAGATCAAACACAAAACAAACCACATCAAAGGTAAAAAGTAAAGGATATTCCTGGGGACCTATGCTGGCATATCAATCCACTGGATCACTCAGTCCAACAGACAGGGGATCTAGCCCCATTCTGTCCTTACCCAAAGCGGAACAGGCGCCCTGATAAGAGCGATCCCACTGTCTTCGGAACTGGCCCTGAATACTGTTGTAGAAATATTAATAGTTGTAATCAGCGCGCATCAAAGTTTGTGTAAGGAAAAAGGTAAATCCCCTTTCCCTCAGCCGCAGTCAGAGACAGACCCAGCTGTTACCATCTTGCTTGAAATTCTGAGCAACTCCTCTCCTCCCTGCTCAACCTGTTCCTTTTATTTACTCACAAAAGGTGTAAAAGGGGCTGGCCCAAGACAAGGATACAGGAAGTGATAACATACAGGAAGTGATGACACACAGGAAGTGATGACATATCAAAGGACAGGGAGGGGCAATCAATGTGGCTGGGCAGACAATGCACACACCCCATCGCTGTATAAGTTAGGATGAGTCATGTCCATTGTCTGACCAGCCAGGTGGCCGCCCACCCCCCATCACTGTCAGCATGGACCTCATTCAATACTGCTCAAAAGTGATCAGTATCTAGTGAAGATCATTCTACTGGTTCTTATAGGTTTGAGATTATCTGCGAGACATTGCTACGGCTATTGTCAGTATACGGTACGAGTATACCGACAAGGCAGATGTGCATGTCTTAAAAGCAGATATGTATCCAGTGTAGGAGAGTCCCCGGAATAATAATGGACGGACGATACGTGCCACCAGAGGTCCTGGCCTCGGTGGAGTAAGAACCGGATCATTGCGGTTACAGTGGCGAATGCTGCTGGCGCAGCGTGTCCGGGCCGGTTCTTACTGGGAACAGGTAAAGAGTGGGGGGGTGCCTGTTCCCCACGGCCAGCCCAGGTTTTTGGTGGAGCTGGGCCTTTAAAGAACCCAGCCTGCTGATGATGGGGGTGGGGTGTGTCGTGCTGTGCTGGAGATTTCCACAGACAGAGTCAGTGCTGGTGAAGGAGAGTCTGGGCGCAGCACACATTGAAGGATAGCCCTGGGACCTGTGGTGCTAGGAGCCGAAGGGGCTCTGGCCTGAGGGAGACAAAGGCAGGTAGCTTACAAGCCTGCAGAACTGCTGTGGTCTGTCCAAACCAAGGTGACTCAAACCTGATGTTTATTTCCTATGGAAGGACATTTGTTTTATGCACGATGTGAATACGCCCCTGTGTGGTCTGCACATTGCCTGTTATGCCTTTGGTGTGAATAAAGTCACGGTGTATCACAAAGACTGTCTGTGATTGCCTCAATACTGCCGCCGCTACCGTAGCCTACCACGAGCACATCCCCACACCAGAAAGGGATAGCGAAGCCGCAGCAGAGGTATAATATGTATCTCTCGTTATGCAGACTTCACTTCTCTAATGTGTATAGACATTTGAAGGGAAGAAGCCCAGTGCATTGCACTTAGTGCTCACAAACCGGCAAACGCCCCCCTACACACTGAGAACACGTCACCAAGCCCATGAGAAGGTTTTCATACTGACGGTTTTACCACTGGTCCCGATTCAGCCAAAGTACCCTCTGCTAGAGCGTTCCTCGGTTAAATCCGGCAAAGGGAGACAGATGACAAACTATAAAACACACACACATCCTAAGATAAAATGTCCGCATAATAAAATTTCCACAACAATACCCTAACCGACCTAGGGAGGCCAGGAAAAGGATCTTTGGGGCTTACTAACCTAGGACTGAGTAAAAGCTACCGGTACCTGCAATATACAATGCCGATAATATTACAGATGACTAGAACGCTCCATATACAGTATATTCCAAGACAACTCCCACACAACAGCTTGTACCTGCTACTGATATGAAACACAAACTATGCAGGGAATGTACATGGGAAGCACGACCCAACGCATCTCCACCAGAAATATTCAACTCCTGAGGTCATCAGGGACTATATAATTGTCAATTAATAGTATAGGTTCTGCCATATAGGTCACTAATAATGACAATAGAACTGCTAGGGCTAACCGAGGAAACAAAGCTAATATTGATACCAGTCACAACATTATGTATCATATGTTCCTCAAAGGTAAAATATAACTCAGAAAGACAATTGCCAGCGGATAATTAGCAAAGTTTCTAGGTAAGCAGCAAGGCTATGATAGTTGTTACATAACACACCATAGCCTGAAACTCCTCTATGGCCTAGGACCCTGCAATCTCCCTGGGGCAATTATGTCCTCCTAGGTGAGCTGCCTCTGTGGGCCACCTGGGGCAACTACGTCCTCCTAGGGGCACCTCCACTGTGGTCCACCTGGCATTGAGGAGTGGGAAATGGATCACATTCTCCCTCACTCATCAATCTCCTCCCTACATTACTAGACTGACTTTCTGGGCCAGTCAAACCCTTGGTGGGAAGTGGGACCACCCTAGTCATACCAAGAGAGCAGGAAGGAAATGGTAAGATCCATTCCTGTTACCAAACATTGCCAATCGTACCGCATCGGCTGGTGAACAAGGTGCATTACATTCACATTGCATATAAAACACAATAATAGCAGATACCATAGAAGTACCGCAGTTCTGGGGTATTACATACCCCCTTCAAACTTTCTGCTATCAATGGGGAAAAGAAGTGGAAACTGCTGCTTGTTTTAATCAGGTAAAACAGAAAAATTACATACGGAATAGTCGATCACCTGGACTGCAATACAATGGGAGGAGCTCCTGTCACCACGCTACCCACGTAGCACATGGCAGATGCCCTATGGTAATACAAGAGAGAGACAGTGATCTACAACATCCTACCTGGATGATGTTCTCAGCAGAGCTCCATTCTTTGTCTTTGTGCACACAGGTTTATACCTTTCAGCCCCTCCTCCTAAACATGTCAAGTGTGGAGTATGCATGTCCGACGACTCAACAACTCTTGAATGTGGCCTTCACAGCACAATGGGGGGTTTGTGTATGTTACCTACCTATCCCTAACTCACAATATTACAAGGAAAATAGAAGGTAATCTAATATTCAGAGGGGAAGAAGTACTTAAGTACACGTATGTCCAACACACTGCTCTGCTGCCAGTGAGGGAGGTGTGAGGGTGGGAACCGGTGCTGGGGAGATAAGAAGTGGAAACTGCTGCGGCCAGTGAGAGTTACCTTGACAAAGAGCTTATTTTGCCTTGGACAGCAGTCGGGAAATGTAGTAATACACTGAGGCCATTCAGGTGCAGGGTCATCTATGCCTCATCTAACAAGTAAACCACCACTGTGACATCTATATGTCCTAATAGGACAACCTGCAATAGCTTCCACAGTATGTAATTAGACTTTCTGTGAATTCCTTACATTTTGTGGAGCAGAGTTCGGCACACGTAGATTTTAGATTGTACTATCACATATCTTCTTCTCCCTCAGGGTGGCCATCTTTGTTCCGCTATCCATCTTCCTGTTGCTCCTGGTTCTTCTCGTTGCTGTTTTTCTCTGGAGATATTCTGAGAGGTTCCAATGTAAGACATGTTCCTTTGTGTATATGTGACCAGAAACGTAACTTTTCACGTCTAATACTTCACATTCTTATTCCAGGTCTGAGGAGATTCCGATGGAAAGATGGGAATACAGTGAAGGTAAGTATCTAAAAGGCACCTTACATCTCTATCATATGGTTCCTCAGAACCATACACATGGAGGTCACTAAAATGTACCAGCTGCATAGAATCAGTTCCTTTGTCCTTAGGTCGAGAACCTGGAGGGAGATCTTGTAGTTGCTAGGAAATGTAATACTACATGGTGCCTCTGAAATGAATGAAAGGGTAGTGAGGCTCTCCCTGTATAAGAATAGTCAACCCCTTTAAATACCTCAACTGTTTGTTGATGCCACTTTGGCTTATAGGTAACTAATAGCGCTTCGGGTCCCCCGCTATGATCTGATCATCACCACTTCTGGTCCCTGCTGGAGTGGAGGATTAATGTGACATCAACATGGATGTCACCACTGCTGATCACTTAGTGGCCTTAGTGGTGACCTGTGCAGCTGTGGTCACATGCCATTCCTGCACCACTGAAGCCATTGATTAGCCTGAAGTGGTGACATGAATGTTGACGATATGGCACGCTACCGGTCCAGTGGTAAACAGAAGCAATAGGGACAGGAGCCCAGCAGTTGACTCGGATGTTCCTCCACCACCTTGTGTTCTGGTCTTCCCATCTAGGCTCCTTAGGGTTCCTGCTGTGGAATTATGGTCAGAAAACCTCCAGTACATTACAGTTCCAGCAAAGTGGATGAGATTTTACCAATCTGCAGTGGATAGTGCTCCCCCCATTGTCATTTTAAAACCACTGCATGTTAATGTGGCCATATGCAAAATGTAGGGTGAAATCCATGGCAAATCCTCTAGAAATCTATGTAATGATGGCTCATGATTTATGGATATACCTGCAGAAATAACATTGCCCTCAGAGTCTCGTTCTGTGTTCGGTGAGGATTTGCTCTGGCAGTACAGAGGCAACGACAACATCTTTAACTTAAACAGTGCAGTGCTTTATTCACACAGACGTAAAGTGACAACAAAAAGTCAGTTTCAATGAAAAAACAGTCACCTTGAGTCTGGTGTTTGTTCACACCAGGCAGCGACACATAAGTCCTTGGGTGAAACAGAAGTCCACGTGCTTTCATCCAAGCAAGATAGCAGGCCTTAATGCCGGCCCAAACTCTTAGGCCCCTTGCAGACGAGCGTGTCTGGATTAGGTCCGGATGCGTCCCGGTGCATTGCGGCAAACCCGCGCGAGTAGGTACGCAACTGCAGTCGGTTTTGACTGCGATTCCGTTCCGTTGTTTAGTTTTTATCGCGTGGGTGCAAGGCGCGTGATAAAAAACTGAATGTGGTACCCAGACCCGTTGAGGTTTGGGTTCAAGGTTGTGTAGATTGTATTATTTTACCTTTTAACATGGTTATAAGGGAAAATAATAGCATTCTGAATACAGAATGCATAGTACAATAGCGCTGGAGGGGTTAAAAAAATTAATAAAATTATTTAACTCACCTTAATCCACTTGTTCGCGTAGCCGGCATCTCTTCTGTCTTCTTTTGTGAGCAATAGGACCTTTGATGACGTCACTACGTTCATCACATGGTCCGTCACATGAGCCATCACCATGGTAAAAGATCATGTGACGGACCATAGCAACCGTGCGTGAAAATCCCACCGCATCTGCACTTGCTTGCGATTTTCATGCAACCCCAGAGGAGCATGCTGCGATTTTCACGCAACGCACAAGTGATGCGTGAAAAATCACCGCTCATGTGCACAGCCCCATAGAAATGAATGGGTCCGGATTCAGTGCGGGTGCAATGCGTTCACCTCACGCATTGCACCAGCGCGGAAATCTCGCCCGTGTGAAAGGGACCTTAGGCCCCAACACAGAGACTGGCAAAGCTCCACTGTCAGATGGAAGACAATCCACACCACCTGAGACTGCTGGCTGGGTGGAACCTCGGTGACATATATCTTCCGTCAATGATGGCCCCTTGCGCTTTCCTACAGTTCCTTTTTTCTCATAATCTCACTCTTATTTTTTGTTTTGCTTTTGGAAGATAAAGCCTGGGAGTGATGTCATCACCATCTACGCCACAGCCAGTCACCCGCTAGACAGTGGACACCCCGGGCAGCGTCCACTATCTGGACACGTCTACCAGGAGATTTCTGATGTCCACGTGGGGGTAAGATCTCTGTCAGGGTGGGTGAACATGGTGGGCACTTACTGACCTTTTCCATGTGGGCAGTTTTCAAGTGAAGGTGGTGAGTACATAAGACATGGGGCAGCAGCGCATACATACCCTTGGGGAACCTTGTGGGTCTGGATCTCCATCATTTCTCCTGCATCGTGAGGACATCTCGTCACTTTACACTGAAGCCAAGGCCACATGTTATATGTAGATAGCTGTGGATATGAAGTTGTTTCCTACTGAAGGTGAACTATTTCATTTTAGGCATCTGGACCCGGTTCATCGTACTCCACTCTTGGATTTCAATTCCAGGACCAGAAGGCAGCAGCTCAGCAGCCGGCGGATGGACAATATAGTCTAGTGGGATTACCCGCCAAGTGATACAAAGAATAAACCTGCACAGATTATCCTGACTGCTGTTGATGGATCCTGCATTACTGAAGGTTCACGGTATCATTCTGTAATGCAGTAATGAGTCAGTTGTGGTGGTGGCGGGCCACCGTGCCCCATGATGGCGTTGTTATTCTCTTTTCTTATAATAATAAATGTTCTGCTGGTTGCTGGAAAAATAAAAATGACCGCGACTAACCATAAATCCCGCACATGAACCTACAGCATTAGCCCAATGCATGAGAAGGTGTCCACAGATCTCACCCATGTAGCCCCTTCACTCTGGGGTGGTGCCACCTTCTTCACAAGAGTTGGCACCATACTGGCGAGTCTGTGTCAGGACGCTGGTGCAGATTTCTTCACCTGAAACAAATCAGAGCATCTCCCCTGGACCGGTTGAGTCTAAACTCCATGCACCATAAGGTCTTTGTGATGTCACAGGGTCATGTGACATGCTACAGTCACATTGGTTTGAAGCAGCCACAGGAGGAAGGGTTGCCAACCAGAATTTTCTTAATTCTGGACAATTTATACCAAAATCACGGACAGCCAACATTTTTTACGGACAAATTTGAAAACCATAATGAATGATACAGATTATAAGTAACACATGTCTAAAGCTTAATGTACTGATCCAAGCTCAACAACATTTACTGAGAGCTGTAAAATGATGATAATTACCCCCAGAAGAATCTAGTCAAAAACCGCCAGCGTCAAAAATATCACAGACACATCAGAAAAAAAGTCACCGATTTTTACGGACTGTCCAGAAATTACTGGACGGTTGGCAACCCTGGCAGGAGGTAAGTGTAATATCTACATCCCAGGTGCTGTGGTAAAAATAATTACTAATATAAAATAATAATACCGTGATCACGGTGTTTAGGGCGAGGCGCATGGTCACCACTGAAATTGAGGCTTTGAATGACATCACTAGGTCCCTACGGTGCATGGAGTTTAGACACAACCCCCCGAATCCCATCACAACCTGTTTCCATCATATGTCACATGGGAGCAGGTAGAGGCCGCTGTGTCCCGGAACAAGTCACATGACCCAATCGGACGAGCCGCCGGAAGAGAGAGAGAGAGAGACGAGCAGCTGGAAAAGAGAGCCGAGCCGCTGGAAGAGAGAGAGACGAGCCGCCGGAAGAGAGAGAGAGACGAGCAGTTGGAAGAGAAAGACGAGTCGCCGGAAGAGAGAGAGGCGAGCAGCCGGAAGACAGAGACGAGCCGCCGGAAGACAGAGATGAGCCGCTGGAAGACAGAGATGAGCCGCTGGAAGACAGAGACGAGCCGCTGGAAGAGAGAGACAAGCCGCCGGAAGAGAGAGACGAGCCGCCAGAAGAGAGAGACGAGCCGCTGGAAGAGAGAGACGAGCCACAGGAAGACAGAGACGAGCCGCTGGAAGAGAGAGTTGAGCCACTGGAAGAGAAAGAGATGAGCCGCTAGAAGGACATGCACACAGTCTCAGAAGGAAAGTGTACTACTACACCACCTGGTGGTCACAGCAGGGAGCAGCAACAGAACAACCCAAAGTCTGCCCATCAACACACACCAATATAAAACATGGCTTGGTGAAAAATCATCAAAAATAAACCGGGCCTGTTTTCATTTTTTCATTTTCTTTTGTTCCTCCCCATGTTCCAATAGCCTTAACTTGACCTCTGGGCACCCAGGACCGACCTTATCACAATGTACCCTGTGAAAGGCCTTCAGAAGGCGACTAGCACTGACATCAGTTGCCGGAACCCACATTCTTTCTTCTAGACCGTAACCCTTCCAGTGTACGAGGTACTGAAGGGAACCATGAAGAATACACGAGTTAATTGTTCTGGAGATCTGAAACTCAAGATTACCATCTACCATGACAGGAGGAGGTGGCAAGGTAGATAGTTCAGCAGGTTCCACATAATTTTTCAACAAAGACCTGTGAAACAGATTATGGATCTTCCATGCCTGCGGAAGTTCGAGACGAAACGCAACCGGATTAATAATGGCAGAGATGTTGTAAGGACCAATAAATCTTGGGTCCAACTTCCAAGATGGTACCTTCAACTTAATGTTCTTAGTGGAAAACCCTCACCAAATTACCCACACACAGGCCCGGACCAGTCATATGTTTCTTGTCAGGAATACGTTTGTATCTTTCACCCATTTTTTCCAAATTGATTTGAATCTTCCACCAGATAGATGACAATGAAGAAGAGAATCTTTCCTCTTCAGGTATACCAGAGGACTCTGTCCCAGAAAGCCGAAGAGAAGGACAACTGAACTCCCAGAGGAGTACAGAATGCCCTCCAGAACCTGAAAACAAATTGCGTCCCCCTATGAGACACCACATCAGAGGGAATGCCGTGTAATTTCACGATGTTATCAACAAACACTTGAGCGAGGGTTTTGGCATTGGGCAAACCTGATAATGGTATAAAGTGCGCCCTCTTACTGAAGCAGTCCAAAACCACCAAAATCACCATATTCCCAGAGGAACTAGGCAAATCAGTGATGAAGTCCATGGACCAATGCGTCTAGGGACGGGATGGGATGGACAAAGGAAGAAGAGATCCTGAAGGCCGAGTATGAGTCACCTTGGCACATGCACAGGTCTCACAGGCTGCCACATAGCCCTCCACACCTTTACATAAACCTGGCCACCAGAATCTCCGGGAAATAATATCCACAGTGGATCTGCTCCCAGGATGTCCCGAAATGACAGTATCATGATGTTCCTTCAACACCTTGTGCCGAAGTTCAGGAGGAACAAACAACCTTCCTGGAGGACAGGAATCAGGTGCCTCTCCTTGAGCTTCCAACACCTCTGCCTCAAGTTCAGGATAAAGGGCAGATACAACCAAACCATCAAACAAAATCAGAGCAGGATCCTCCAAATCCCCCCCCCCCTCCCAGGAAAGCTACGTGACAAAGCATCAGCCTTGAAGTTTTTGACCCCAGGGCGATAAGTAACCACAAGATTAAATCTGGTAAAAAACAATGACCATCTGGCCTGCCTTAGGTTCAGACTTTTTCGCCAATTGCATGTAAGCCAGATTCTTATGATCAGTAATTACCGTAATGGGATGAATCACTCCTTCTAACCAATGACGCCATTCTTCGAAGGCCAATTTATTGGCCAGCAACTCTCTATTACCAACATCATAATTTATTTCGGCAGAAGAGAGTTTTTTTGAAAAAAAAAAAAAGCACAAGGACGCCATTTGCCAGGAGAAGGACCCTGTGACAAAACTGCTCTGACTCCCACTTCTGATGCGTCAACCTCCACAATGAAAGGCTGAGACACATCAGGTTTCACCAGAATAGGAGCAGAAGCAAAACATTTCTTTATTGCAGAAAAAGCATGTAATGCCTCTTCAGACCAGACTGAGAAATCCACACCTTTCTTGGTCATATCGGTCAAAGGCTTGACTTGACAACAGTAGAATAATTCAGGATAAATTTTCTTTAGTAATTAGTAAACCCCAAAAAACGCATCAGCGCTTTCTTATTCTCAGGTCGATCCCAGTCCAATACTGCACTGACCTTTTTGGGATCCCATACGAAAACCTGAGGAAGAAAGCAGGTAACCCAGGAACTGCACCTCCTGAACAGCAAACACACATTTTTACAACTTAGCATATAACTTATTCTCCCGGAGGATCAGTAATACTTGTCTTAAAGGATCCTGATGAGTCTCCATATCGTGCGAGAAACTTACTATGTCATCGAAGTAAGTAACAACAAACCTCCCCACCAAATGATGAAAAATGTAATTGATAAAGTGCTGAAAGACCGCAGGAGCATTAGTCAACCCAAAGGGCATGACCAAGTTCTCAAAGTGGCCCTCAGGGGTATTAAAGGCCGTCTTCCATTCGTCCCCTTCCCTGATTCTTATCAGATTATTAAACCCCTCTTAATTCCAACTTGGAAAACATCTTGGCTCTGACAATCTGATTGAATAAATCTGGGATCAAGGGAAGGGGGGATAAGGATCACGGACAGTGATAAGATTTAGCTCCCAGAAGTCTAAACAAGGTCTAAGGGTCCCATACTTCCTTTGAACAAAATAGATGCCGGCAGCCACCGGTGACTTGGATGGTCTAATATGTCCGTTTGCCAAACTCTCGGTAATATACTCTCGCATAGCTACTATTTTGGGGGGGGAAGATTATACTACTGAGACTTTGCCAATTTAGCTCCGGGAATAAGGTTGACTGGACAATCATACTCTCTTTGAGAGGGTAACTCCTGATTTCCACTCTCAGAGAATACGTCAGAAAAATCTAAAAGAAACAGGGGTAACATCTTAGTGGATACCACAGAAAGTGATGCGCCGAGACAGTTGTCCATACATAAATCACTCCAATTACTGATCTGTCTTGCTTGCCAATCTATGGTAGGATTATGTCTGGTCAACCATGGTAAACCTAGCACTAGAGGGGCAGGCAAACCCTTCAGTACAAAACAAGAAATGTACTGAACATGGGAATTACCCACCCTCAAATGAATATAATGCACCATATGAGTCAGACACTTTTGAGAGAGAGGGGCGAATCAATAACAAACACAGATATCCCCTTGTTTAATGCGCTTGCTTTAAAACCATAACTCTGAATGAACTGATAATCCACAAGGTTAACCCCTGCCCCACTGTCAACAAATACTTCCAATTCAATATTTTCAGAGTCTAGCGCCACCATGGCAGGCAGGAGAAATCGGGTACTACCGGTAAAAGACAAAAACACCTTATCCGACTCCCCACCCACACTGCCAAGGGTAAGAGAACTAGACCCATTAGTTACAACCTTTTTTGTTTTCTTTTTCACCTTGAGGTTTCATATAAGAACATATGTTAATAAAATGTCCGTCTTTACCACAGAAGAAACGAGGTTGAGTGTCTCTGTACCCTGAGGGACAGAAGAGACTGCTTCCCCTTATGGTAGTGCATCTCGAGTGAAGGGAACCTTGCACCTCTCTCTCAGGCGTCTATCAATTGTACGACTTAGGGACATAGAATCTGGTTCTTTTGTGGAATGCCAGGGCGTCTTTTAGGTTCTCAGACAGCCCTTGACAGAATTGACTATGGAGTGCTGGGTCATTACGTTCCGAATCAGTCGCCCATCTCCTAAATTCAGAGCAATATGACTCTGCAGAACGTTCCCCTTGAAGCAAGCTACGCAGCTTAAATTCGGCCAGGGAAACCCGGTCTGGGTCATCATAAATAAGGCCCAGGGCTATGAAAAATGTATCCATTGAGGGATTGGGAACCAATTGGTAGAGAAAAGGCCCAGGACTGAGCATCACCTTTCAGCAGAGAATTAATAATCCCCACTCTTTGATTCTCGTTCCCAGAAGAGAGCGCGGACGCAGTCGAAAATACAGTTTACAAGATTCTCTGAACCGAACAAAATTATCACTCCCTCCAGAAAACCTATCTGGTAGGGCGATTTTAGGTTCAACGCTGATCTGGTTCCCACTGGCGGAACCAGACGCCTGAGAATTCTGAAACTGTGCAACAGAATTACAGAGGTCAGCTACCTCCAAAGATAATCCCTGCATGCGATCCACCAATGCAGTAACAGTATCCATATCTGCACAGAGCAAGGAAAATAATAATGGTAGGGGCGTTTGATAATGTTACGGTAAGTGGGGATAAGAGGAACACCAAATAAACAAACAGCGACAGGAAAGCAAACTAGGCCTCAAAGCTAGGGAGGAGGGAATGGTAACCTCCTAACAACCCCTGAACCTCTCCGTAACTGCTGACAGTATGAGCAAGTCCTGGTGAACGAACTCATATGCTGGAACCTATGACCTGCTGATACTGTCGCAAACCCTAACTTATGGAGCAGGGAATGAGACAGCCGTATCTTCCACCGTGAAGGGGCCAGCGTCTCCCTGAGACCTAGAAACAACAGAAATAGAGTTGAGCGAACACCTGGATGTTCGGGTTCGAGAAGTTCGGCCGAACTTCCCGGAAATGTTCGGGTTCGGAATCCGAACCCGACCCGAACTTCGTCCCGAACCCCATTGAAGTCAATGGGGACCTAAACTTTTCGGCACTAAAAAGGCTGTAAAACAGCCCAGGAAAGGGCTAGAGGGCTGCAAAAGGCAGCAATATGTAGGTAAATCCCCTGCAAACAAATGTGGATAGGGAAATGAATACAAATAAAAATAAAATAAATAAAAATTAACTAATATCAATTGGAGAGAGGTCCCATAGCAGAGAATCAGGCTTCACTTCACCCACCACTGTAACAGTCCATTGTCATATATTTAGGCCCAGGCACCCAGGCAGAGGAGAGAGGTCCCGTAAAAGAGAATCTGGCTTCATGTCAGCAGAGAATCAGTCTTTATGTCATAGCAGAGAATCATGCTTCAAGTCACCCAACACTGGAACAGTTTATTGTCAGATATTTAGGCCCCGGCACCCAGGCAGAGGAGAGAGGTCCCGTAACAGAGAATCTGGCTTCATGTCAGCAGAGAATCAGTCTGCATGTCATAGCAGAGAATCAGGCTTCACGTCACCCACCACTGTAACAGTCCATTGTCATATATTTAGGCCCCGGCACCCAGGCAGAGGAGAGAAGTCCCATAACAGAGAATCTGGCTTCATGTCAGCAGAGAATCAGTCTGCATGTCATAGCAGAGAATCAGGCTTCACTTCACCCACCACTGTAACAGTCCATTGTCATATATTTAGGCCCAGGCACCCAGGCCGAGGAGAGAGGTCCCGTAAGAGAGAATCTGGCTTCATGTCATAGCAGAGAATCATGCTTCACGTCACCCAACACTGGAACAGTCCATTGTCAGATATTTAGGCCCAGGCACCCAGGCCGAGGAGAGAGGTCCCGTAAGAGAGAATCTGGCTTCATGTCATAGCAGAGAATCATGCCTCACGTCACTCAACACTGGAACAGTCCATTGTCAGATATTTAGGCCCAGGCACCCAGGCAGAGGAGAGAGGTCCCATAACAGAGAATCTGGCTTCATGTCAGCAGAGAATCAGTCTACATGTCATAGCAGAGAATCAGGCTTCACGTCACCCAACACTGGAACAGTCCATTGTCAGATATTTAGGCCCCGGCACCCAGGCAGAGGAGAGAGGTCCCGTAACAGAGAATCTGGCTTCATGTCAGCAGAGAATCAGTCTTTATGTCATAGCAGAGAATCATGCTTCAAGTCACCCAACACTGGAACAGTCCATTGTCAGATATTTAGGCCCCGGCACCCAGGCAGAGGAGAGAGGTCCCGTAACAGAGAATCTGGCTTCATGTCAGCAGAGAATCAGTCTGCATGTCATAGCAGAGAATCAGACTTCACGTCACCCACCACTGTAACAGTCCATTGTCATATATTTAGGCCCCGGGACCCAGGCAGAGGAGAGAGGTCCCATAACAGAGAATCTGGCTTCATGTCAGCAGAGAATCAGTCTGCACGTCATAGCAGAGAATCAGGCTTCACTTCACCCACCACTGTAACAGTCCATTGTCATATATTTAGGCCCAGCACCCAGGCAGAGGAGAGAGGTCCCGTAACAGAGAATCTGGCTTCATGTCAGCAGAGAATCAGTCTCCATGTCATAGCAGAGAATCATGCTTTACGTCACCCAACACTGGAACAGTCCATTGTCAGATATTTAGGCCCAGGTGCCCAGGCAGAGGAGAGAGGTCCCATAACAGAGAATCTGGCTTCATGTCAGCAGAGAATCAGTCTCCATGTCATAGCAGAGAATCATGCTTTACGTCACCCAACACTGGAACAGTCCATTGTCAGATATTTAGGCCCCGGCACCCAGACAGAGGAGAGGTTCATTCAACTTTGGGTAGCCTCGCAATATAATGGTAAAATGAAAATAAAAATAGGATTGAATGAGGAAGTGCCCTGGAGTACAATAATATATGGTTAAGGGGAGGTAGTTAATGTCTAATCTGCACAAGGGATGGACAAGTCCTGTGGGATCCATGCCTGGTTCATTTTTATGAACGTCAGCTTGTCCACATTGGCTGTAGACAGGCGGCTGCGTTTGTCTGTAATGACGCCCCCTGCCGTGCTGAATACACGTTCAGACAAAACGCTGGCCGCCGGGCAGGCCAGCACCTCCAAGGCATAAAAGGCTAGCTCTGGCCACGTGGACAATTTAGAGACCCAGAAGTTGAATGGGGCCGAACCATCAGTCAGTACGTGGAGGGGTGTGCACACGTACTGTTCCACCATGTTAGTGAAATGTTGCCTCCTGCTAACACGTTGCGTATCAGGTGGTGGTGCAGTTAGCTGTGGCGTGTTGACAAAACTTTTCCACATCTCTGCCATGCTAACCCTGCCCTCAGAGGAGCTGGCCGTGACACAGCTGCCTTGGCGACCTCTTGCTCCTCCTCTGCCTTGGCCTTGGGCTTCCACTTGTTCCCCTGTGACATTTGGGAATGCTCTCAGTAGCGCGTCTACCAACGTGCGCTTGTACTCGCGCATCTTCCTATCACGCTCCAGTGCAGGAAGTAAGGTGGGCACATTGTCTTTGTAGCGTGGATCCAGCAGGGTGGCAACCCAGTAGTCCGCACACGGTTAAAATGTGGGCAACTCTGCTGTCGTTGCGCAGGCACTGCAGCATGTAGTCGCTCATGTGTGCCAGGCTGCCCAGGGGTAAGGACAAGCTGTCCTCTGTGGGAGGCGTATCGTCATCGTCCTGCCTTTCCCCCCAGCCACGCACCAGTGATGGGACCCGAGCTGCGTTGGGTGCCACCCCGCTGTGACCATGCTTCATCCTCATCCTCCTCCACCTCCTCCTCATCCTCGTCCTCCTCGTCCTCCAGTAGTGGGCCCTGGCTGGCCACATTTGTACCTGGCCTCTGCTGTTGCAAAAAACCTCCCTCTGAGTCACTTCGAAGAGACTGGCCTGAAAGTGCTAAAAGTGACCCCTCTTCCTCCTCCTCCTCCTCCTCCTGGGCCACCTCCTCTTCCATCATCGCCCTAAGTGTTTTCTCAAGGAGACATAGAAGTGGTATTGTAACGCTGATAACGGCGTCATCGCCACTGGCCATGTTGGTGGAGTACTCGAAACAGCGCAACAGGGCACACAGGTCTCGCATGGAGGCCCAGTCATTGGTGGTGAAGTGGTGCTGTTCCGCAGTGCGACTGACCCGTGCGTGCTGCAGCTGAAACTCCACTATGGCCTGCTGCTGCTAGCACAGTCTGTCCAGCATGTGCAAGGTGGAGTTCCACCTGGTGGGCACGTCGCATATGAGGCGGTGAGCGGGAAGGCCGAAGTTACGCTGTAGCGCAGACAGGCGAGCAGCGGCAGGATGTGAACGCCGGAAGCGCGAACAGACGGCCCGCACTTTATGCAGCAGCTCTGACATGTCGGGGTAGTTGTGAATGAACTTCTGCACCACAATGCAGCACATGCGCCAGCAAGGGATGTGCGTCAAACCGGCTAGTCCCAGAGCTGCAACGAGATTTCGCCCATTATCACACACCACCAGGCCGGGCTTGAGGCTCACCGGCAGCAACCACTCGTCGGTCTGTTGTTCTATACCCCGCCACAACTCCTGTGCGGTGTGGGGCCTGTCCCCCAAACATATGAGTTTCAGAATGGCCTGCTGACGTTTACCCCGGGCTGTGCTGAAGTTGGTGGTGAAGGTGTGTGGCTGACTGGATGAGCAGGTGGAAGAAGAGGAGGAGGAAGCCGAGTAGGAGGAGGTGGCAACAGGAGGCAAAGAATGTTGCCCTGCGATCCTTGGCGGCGGAAGGACGTGCGCCAAACAGCTCTCCGCCTGGGGCCCAGCTGCCACTACATTTACCCAGTGTGCAGTTAGGGAGATATAGCGTCCCTGGCCGTGCTTACTGGTCCACGTATCTGTGGTTAGGTGGACCTTGCTACAGATGGCGTTGCGCAGTGCACACTTGATTTTATCGGATACTTGGTTGTGCAGGGAAGGCACGGCTCTCTTGGAGAAGTAGTGCCGGCTGGGAACAACATACTGTGGGACAGCAAGCGACATGAGCTGTTTGAAGCTGTCTGTGTCCACCAGCCTGAATGACAGCATTTCATAGGCCAGTAGTTTAGAAATGCTGGCATTCAGGGCCAGGGATCGAGGGTGGCTAGGTGGGAATTTACGCTTTCTCTCAAATATTTGTGAGATGGAGAGCTGAACGCTGCCGTGTGACATGGTTGAGACGCTTGGTGACTGAGGTGGTGGTGGTGGTGGTACATCCCCTGTTTGCTGGGCGGCAGGTGCCAACGTTCCTCCAGAGGCGGAGGAAGTGGCCGAGGCGGCGGCAGCAGAAGAGGCCGAGGCAGCGGCAGCAGCAGAAGAGGTAGCAGGGGGAGCCTGAGTGACTTCCTTGTTTTTAAGGTGTTTACTCCACTGCAGTTCATGCTTTGCATGCAGGTGCCTGGTCATGCAGGTTGTGCTCAGGTTCAGAACGTTAATGCCTCGCTTCAGGCTCTGATGGCACAGCGTGCAAACCACTCGGGTCTTGTCGTCAGCACATTGTTTGAAGAAGTGCCATGCCAGGGAACTCCTTGAAGCTGCCTTTGGGGTGCTCGGTCCCAGATGGCGGCGGTCAGTAGCAGGCGGAGTCTCTTGGCGGCGGGTGTTCTGCTTTTGCCCACTGCTCCCTCTTTTGCTACGCTGTTGGCTCGGTCTCACCACTGCCTCTTCCTCCGAACTGTGAAAGTCAGTGGCACGACCTTCATTCCATGTGGGGTCTAGGACCTCATCGTCCCCTGCATCGTCTTTCACCCAGTCTTGATCCCTGACCTCCTGTTCAGAGGATGGGTTTGTTCAGGAGCAGCAACACAAACGGCTTGTAAAGAGAAAAAAATGGTTAATATGCAGCAGCTGGGCAGGGGATCGCAGATCCAAAGCGGTCCAATGGCATGTAGAAAGAATGGAGGGCCACAGCAGCGTCTCGCCAGAAAACTTCTTTATTCAGGAACACTCCTCATAACAAGGCATATAAAATAGTTTGCAGCAACGTTTCGGCTAAGAATAGCCTTTGTCAAGCATGTTACCAAGTTAAAATCACAGCCTATAAGTAGCACATGATAAGCCCACCCACACCGCTAAGCAACCAATGAGATTAAGATTTACGTATAACACACCTGTGTGGAAAATCAATGGGGACCAACATGCTAAAACAAATTAGCCAGCTGTAACAAGACATACCTATGTGGGGCCATCATATACAGAGCTCCTCCGTCCATCCAGCGTCCCATAGTCGGCAATGCGCATGTCTGCATACGTCATCGCATACGCCACCACAAGGCGGCGTGCGTATGACGTGCCCAAGTGAATCAGGATGCATAGTCCACGCCGGGCCACTTACGTCATCAGGCAGCGGCCGACTAACGTCACAAGGCCACTCCCACCTGGGGCTGTACATGGAGGGCGATCGCACCACTGTGACACATGAACAGTGTGCAAAAGCGCTCGCCAAAGATAACAACAATAAGGCATAAAAAAGCGCACTGCCCTTGCTACTAGCGCAAGGAAAGAACAGGGAGACATGCAAAAAACGTATAGGCATCACATAGGTACAGCAGGCATAATAAAAAAATAAGAATCACTAGATGTTGATAACAGATAGTGTTCTCACTAAGCACAAGTTCCCATTGATAAATGATATACCATATACAGGTGTGTGTGGAAAAAAACCACAATAATCATCATGATGCTATAAAGAGGTGTGATTAGGGCACATAATTAAAAAAACAAAGCAAAAAATACTGTAACAGAGGAGAAATATGAAGTCAGCCATATAGAGAATATTTCTTGGTTAAATCCAGATTTTAGCTGATGCCGGCCACATTAAACTCTAGATTTAAACCAAATGGCTGTAAGGATTTCAGTGTGTAGATCCATTTGAGTTCCTTCTTCCTTAATATCGCATCCCTGTCACCCCCTCTCCGTAACGGGCCCACACTGTCAATAACTCTAAAGCGAAGCTGGTTAACAGAATGCCCCGCCTCCACGAAGTGTTTCGCAACGGGCTTATCCATGTTCATCTTGCGTATGGTACTCTTGTGTTTGTTAATACGTTCTCTAATCTCCATGGTGGTCTCTCCCACATAAATAAGGCTGCAGGGGCACTGGATAGCATAAATCACATCCCGTGACCTGCAGGTGTAATAGCCCTTGATTTTATATTTTTTCCCACTGTAAGGGTGGGAGAAATATTCACCTTTGAGAACGTTACCACAATTACAGCAAGATAAACATGGATTTGCGCGGTGCAAGAAGTTTTTGTGTCGGTGACTGGCCACCTACATCGGATTTAACCAGTCTATCACGGAGACTAGGGTTCCGTCTGTATGCCATCAGCGGCGGGGATTTAAACTCTTCTATATCTGGCAATCCCCGTTGGTACAACTGGCGCAATCAACAGCCACAAGGGAAGCCCAGGAGGAGGCGTAATAAGAGGTTTGACCACAACCATTTTGGTTTCTCCACCGTCTCCAATTCTACTGATGAACCTTCCACGTCAGCCCCTTTTTTAGGTCAACTAGGCGACGGGGATGTCGCCGGGGTGGAAGAAAACACCATCGGTCACGTAAAAGGGAAGCCACCTCAGAATCAAGTGATGTCTGCGAGATCAACCAGACGCAATCCACGGAGATAACACAATTAGTCATTAATATCTCCTCAGTACCACTCACCCCCGTACAGACACGGGTATTGAGTCGGGGACTAAGTTTTTCTCCTACTGTCGATAGAGACTGGTTTTCTTTAGAGTTAGATCTACAACGTTTCTTTAGAAACTTACGCTTAAAATGTTTTTTTGCATCTAAGAATGTTGAAGTTAATAAAATACCTGTGATTAGCAATAACAACACAGTGTTACTTACATGTAAAGAATTTCAACTTAGGAAACCCAGTGTCTTTTCACCACCTCATACCAACCATGTGGTTGAATCGTATATTCACATAGTGCATAAACAGATCGAATCTTTAAGTCCCACTGGTGGTAGGAATAACCTCTCGATGCCGGAACGACAGGCTATCATGTCATTGGAACGAGACACCCACATTACCATCAAGCCTGCAGATAAGGGTGGGGCGGTGGTCGTTATGGACACTGCGATGTACATTGGAGAGATAGACAGACAATTGAGTGATCTTGAGGTATATAAGAAACTACCTGGGGATCCCAAATGGGATATTATGCGTGACATCGGGGTGATATTGGAGGAGGCACTACAAAGTTCTATTATAGATGATGGTTTGTACCAATATCTTATGGTGCCCCACCCTATCACCCCGATGTTATACATACTCCCCAAGATTCACAAGAGATTGATTGACCCACCGGGCCGACCGATTGTTTCTGGTAGGGGCTCGGTCTTCAATCCATTGTCTGTCTTTCTGGACAAGTTATTGCAGGTCCGTGCGACCTCCGCCCCATCCTATATCAAGGATACTGGGCATTTTCTTTCTAAATTACAGGATTTACAACTGCCCGCCGAATATTTGTTGGTCAGTTTCGATGTAGTGTCTTTGTACACATCGATTGACCATACATATGGGTTAGATGTCGTCGATGTGGCCCTGACCGACATGGGGCTCTCCCCGGGTGTGTGCCGATTTGTCCTCCGCCTCTTGGAGGTGGTCCTGAAGAGGAGTTATTTCCTCTTCGGGGACACCTTCTATCAGCAGCAGCGGGGTGTGGCCATGGGGTCCAATGTGGCCCCCACCTACGCTAACATCTTTATGGCTGAGGTGGAGGACAAACTCGTGTATCACTCCCCTTTCTCTGGGAGAGTCCTATGTTGGTGGCGCTACATCGACGACATCTTTATGATCTGGACAGGCACTATGAATGAACTTGACATTTTTAATCTTCATTTGAATGCGGGGGTCCCGGGTCTGCAATTCACTATAACTGTTTCTCCTAGTGAGTTGCAGTTCCTTGATGTGCGAGTCTATGTGATGGAGGGTCTTTTGGCTACGGACCTCTATCGGAAGCCTACTGACCGCAACACTTTACTTATGCATGATAGCTATCACCCACATAGAATGCTTGACTCCTTTCCATGGAGTCAACTCTTAAGGGTGAAGAGAATTGTCTCCGACGAAGAAACGTGTGCACAGAGGATTGACACAATGTGCACACGTTTCCTGGAACGAGGTTACCCGAAACCCCTACTCACTCGAACTAAACAGAGGGTGAGGCTGGTTGACAGGTGCACCGCACTACGGAAATCAACAAAGGCGGTCTCTGAGACTAGGGTTCCGTTTGTGTCCATCTTCGGCCGGGATAGTGGCAATATTGCCAATATCCTCAGAAAGGAATGGCACATACTCCAACGGGGATTGCCAGATATAGAAGAGTTCAAATCCCCGCCGCTGATGGCATACAGACGGAACCCTAGTCTCCGTGATAGACTGGTTAAATCCGATGTAGGTGGCCAGTCACCGACACAAAAACTTCTTGCACCGCGCAAAAACGGGACTTATCCATGTTTATCTTGCTGAAATTGTGGTAACGTTCTCAAAGGTGAATATTTCTCCCACCCTTACAGTGGGAAAAAATATAAAATCAAGGGCTATTACACCTGCAGGTCACGGGATGTGATTTATGCCATCCAGTGCCCCTGCAGCCTTATTTATGTGGGAGAGACCACTATGGAGATTAGAGAACGTATTAACAAACACAAGAGTACCATACGCAAGATGAACATGGATAAGCCCGTTGCGAAACACTTCGTGGAGGCGGGGCATTCTGTTAACCAGCTTCGCTTTAGAGTTATTGACAGTGTGGGCCCCTTACGGAGAGGGGGTGACAGGGATGCGATATTAAGGAAGAAGGAACTCAAATGGATCTACACACTGAAATCCCTACAGCCATTTGGTTTAAATCTAGAGTTGAATGTGGCTGGTATCAGCTAAAATCTGGATTTAATCAAGAAATATTCTCTATATGGCTGACTTCATATTTCTCTTCTGTTACAGTATTTTTTGCTTTGTTTTTTTTAATTATGTGCCCTAATCACACCGCTTCATAGCATCATGATGATTATTGTGGTTTTTTTCCACACACACCTGTATATGGTATATCATTTATCAATGGGAACTTGTGCTTAGTGAGAACACTATCTGTTATCAACATCTAGTGATTCTTATTTTTTTATTATGCCTGCTGTACCTATGTGATGCCTATACGTTTTTGCATGTCTCCCTGTTCTTTCCTTGCGCTAGTAGCAAGGGCAGTGCGCTTTTTTATGCCTTATTGTTGTTATCTTTGGCGAGCGCTTTTGCACACTGTTCATGTGTCACAGTGGTGCGATCGCCCTCCATGTACAGCCCCATTCGAATCCTCATGCATATGCCAATCTGGAGCGCCAGGTGGGAGTGGCCTTGTGACGTTAGTCGGCCGCCGCCTGATGACGTAAGTGGCCCGGCGTGGACTATGCATCCTGATTCACTTGGGCACGTCATACGCGCGCCGCCTTGTGGTGGCGCATGCGATGATGTATGCAGACATGCGCATTGCCGACTATGGGACGCTGGATGGACGGAGGAGCTCTGTATATGATGGCCCCACATATGTATGTCTTGTTACAGCTGGCTAATTTGTTTTGGCATGTTGGTCCCCATTGATTTTCCACACAGGTGTGTTATACGTAAATCTTAATCTCATTGGTTGCTCAGCGGTGTGGGTGGGCTTATCATGTGCTACTTATAGGCTGTGATTTTAACTTGGTAACATGCTTGACAAAGGCTATTCTTAGCCGAAACGTTGCTGCAAACTATTTTATATGCCTTGTTATGAGGAGTGTTCCTGAATAAAGAAGTTTTCTGGCGAGACGCTGCTGTGGCCCTCCATTCTTTCTACATGACCTCCTGTTCAGTCTGCACACTGCAGAAAGACGCAGCAGTTGGCACCTGTGTTTCGTCATCATCAGAGACTGTCACAACCAGACAGCTGAGAAGCTCTGACAGAGGCCTTTCAGAACCTCCTCCTTGAATTTCTGTGTTGTGGTATTCAGCTCCTCCTCTCGTCAGCCTCTCTCAGCTGTCATGTCTTAATTGCTTCCCTTTAAATGCCTCCTCAGAATGCTTTTCTGGGCGGCTTATATTTCCTCCTGGAGTGTGTGTGCACGCTGATCTGTCCTCCTGTTTGCTTCAAAGCTAAGTGTACTTTTATATGTTTATATCTGTTTGCTGGATCCCAGATGACCCTGACTCCCTCCGTGTCTTGTGTAGGGAGCCGGTGGTCGTGTCCCCTCACTATAGTAGGGTGCTCAGGGCTTTATAGTCAAGGATCGTGGATATGCAAACCTCCACCATTAGGATCTTTGCATAGGCTGAGCAGCCAGGGAAAGTGCCAGGTCTTCTGCAGGGGTCTCCCTTGGTTCCTTAGTTTTTGGATCCAGCGAGTCGTTTATACATGTTGCTTTGCCTTGTTACCTGTACACATTCCGTGACATTATAAGCCGCCCAGAACCGTCTTAAGCATGGATCCGGTTTCACTTTTGGCTGAACGCTTCCAGGGTCTTTCATTGGAGGTAGCTGACCTCCGTAAGACTTTGTCTCAGCTTCAAGTGACCGGTTCAGCTTGCGTTCATGGAGCTTGTTCTGAGCCTAAGATCTCGCTCCCGGATACGTTCTCCGGGGGTAGTGAGAATTTTGTGCGTTTTAGAGAGGCTTGCAAACTCCATTTTCGCCTTCTTCCCCATTCTTCTGGTGATGAGGAACGGAGGGTGGGGATCATTATATCGCTGCTCAGGGGTAACGCTCAGTCCTGGGCCTTTTCGCTGCCGGAGGGGGCACGGCCCCTCCGTTCAGTGGATGAATTCTTTTTAGCCCTGGGTCAGATATATGATGATCCGGATCGTATTGCTCTGGCGGAGTCTAGACTACGTCTCCTATGCCAGGGTAAACAATCCGCAGAAATATACTGCTCAGAATTTCGGAGTTGGGCAGCTGATACTGGTTGGAATGATGCTGCACTCCGAAGTCAATTTTGCCATGGTCTTTCAGAGGGATTGAAAGATGCATTTGCCTTTCATGAAAGGCCTATTTCTTTGGACTCTGCTATGTCTCAGGCCGTTCGTATTGACAGGCGTCTTAGAGAGAGAGGAGAGATCTCTCTTTCCTGTCATACTCGGTCCCAGGACTGTGCAGCGGTCCCATTCTCTGCGCAGGGGTCTCAGTCGCTGTCAGCCCCTTCTGAGCAGGAGCCCATGCAGCTGGGGTTGATTGCTTCTGACAATAGAAGATTCAGCCCGCATGAGAGGGTTTGTTTTTGTTGTGGAGGTATTAATCATTTGGCAAATATTTGTCCCTCTAGGAGATTCAGGCAGTTCTCTGGGTATAATAAAGAAACAAAGAGGAAAAAATCTTTGAAAAATGTTCCGTCTGTTACTATTGGCAGGATTGAGGCGGAAATTGAAGATTTTCCGTTTGCTTGTAGTTCCCGTTTTGTCCTGCCGGCTAGGGTGGCGCTAGAGAGCAAGAACATTTTTTGTGAGATTTTTGTGGATAGTGGAGCAGCGGTTAATCTCATTGATAATCACTTTGCGATAACTCATGGTTTCCAGGTGTGCGCTTTGAGAAAGGATATTCCTGTGTTTTCTATCGATTCCGCTCCACTTTCTCAGAAGTCATTAAAGGGCATAGTTCACAATATCCGTTTAATTGTGAGTGATGCTCATGTTGAGGATGTGTCATGTTTCGTCCTTAGCGGTTTGCCGACTCCTCTAGTGTTGGGGCTACCCTGGCTCACTAAACATAACCCCACCATTGATTGGCAAGCGAGGCAAATAAATGGTTGGAGTGACTTTTGCAGAGAGAATTGCCTCACGACATCTGTTTCTGAGGTTGCTACTAAGACTGTACCATCTTTTCTCTCTGAATTTTCGGATGTCTTCTCTGAGAGTGGAGTTCAGGATTTGCCCCCTCACAGGGAGTACGATTGCCCTATTAATCTCATCCCAGGCGCCAAGCTGCCTAAACCTCATTTATACAATCTTTCCCAACCTGAGAGGATCGCTATGCGTACTTATATCTCTGAGAGTCTGAGAAAGGGACACATACGACCCTCAAAGTCACCTGTTGCCGCTGGTTTTTTCTTTGTTAAGAAAAAAGATGGTTCTTTAAGACCTTGTCTGGATTTCAGGGAGCTGAACAATATCACAATTCGTGACCCTTATCCGCTTCCTCTGATCCCGGACCTGTTTAACCAGGTTGTTGGGGCTAAAGTCTTTTCCAAATTAGATTTAAGAGGGGCATACAACCTGGTCAGGGTCAGAGAAGGGGACGAATGGAAGACGGCCTTCAATACCCCTGAGGGCCATTTTGAGAATTTGGTTATGCCTTTTGGGTTGATGAATGCCCCAGCCGTTTTTCAGCATTTCGTGAACAGCATTTTTTATCATTTGATGGGAAAATTTGTATTGGTGTATTTGGATGACATTTTGATTTTTTCTCCCGATTTCAAAACTCATAAGGAACATTTACGTCAGGTCTTGCTCATCCTGCGGGAGAATAAACTATATGCGAAACTGGAAAAATGTGTGTTTGCGGTTCCAGAAATTCAATTTCTGGGGTTTCTTCTCTCCGCTTCTGGTTTTCGCATGGACCCCGAGAAGGTCCGCGCTGTGCTTGAGTGGGAGCTTCCTGAGAATCAGAAGGCGCTGATGCGTTTTTTGGGCTTTGCCAATTATTACAGGAAGTTCATTTTGAATTATTCTTCTATTGTTAAACCACTCACTGATATGACCAGAAAGGGGGTAGATTTTTCTTCTTGGTCAGTAGAGGCGCGTAAGGCCTTTTCTGATATCAAGGAGAGTTTTGCTTCCGCTCCCATCTTGGTGCAACCTGATGTTTCATTACCCTTCATAGTTGAGGTTGATGCTTCTGAGGTGGGTGTGGGGGCGGTCTTGTCTCAGGGTTCCTCTCCTGCCAATTGGCGACCGTGTGCCTTTTTCTCAAGAAAACTCTCCTCCGCAGAGAGAAATTACGATGTGGGAGATAGGGAATTGTTGGCCATCAAGTTGGCTTTTGAGGAATGGCGCCATTGGCTAGAGGGGGCCAGACACCCTATTACCGTATTTACTGACCATAAAAATCTGGCCTACTTGGAGTCAGCCAAGCGTCTGAACCCGAGACAGGCCAGATGGTCGTTGTTCTTTTCTAGGTTTAATTTTGTTGTCACGTTCCGCCCTGGAGTTAAGAATGTGAAGGCAGATGCCCTGTCACGTTGTTTTCCGGGAGGCGGGAATTTTGAAGACCCGGGTCCCATTTTGGCTGAAGGTGTGGTGGTCTCTGCTCTTTTTCCTGAATTGGAGGCAGAGGTGCAGGCAGCCCAGTCAGAGGCTCCTGATCTTTGTCCTCCTGGGAGGTTGTTTGTGCCTCTCGCTTTAAGACACAAGATTTTTAAAGAACACCACGATACGGTCCTTGCTGGGCACCCGGGGGTAAGAGCCACACTGGATCTCATCGCTCGGAGATTCTGGTGGCCTGCGCTTCGTAAGTCGGTTGAGGGTTTTGTGGCAGCCTGCGAGACTTGCGCTCGTGCCAAGGTCCCTCATTCACGGCCATCAGGTCCTCTCCTTCCCTTACCCATTCCTTCCCGTCCTTGGACACATCTGTCCATGGACTTTATCACGGACCTGCCTCGTTCCTCGGGGAAGACTGTGATTCTGGTGGTGGTGGACCGTTTTAGCAAAATGGTGCATTTCATCCCTTTTCCTGGTTTGCCCAATGCTAAGACGCTGGCGCAGGCATTTGTTGATCACATTGTCAAGTTGCACGGTATTCCTTCAGACATAGTCTCTGATAGGGGCACGCAGTTTGTTTCCAGATTCTGGAAGGCTTTCTGTTCTCGCTTGGGGGTTCGGTTGTCATTCTCATTCTGCTTTCCACCCGCAGTCGAATGGCCAGACAGAGCGCGTCAATCAGAATCTGGAGACATATCTGCGTTGTTTTGTGGCGGAGAATCAAGAGGATTGGTGTTCTTTTTTGTCCCTTGCTGAGTTTGCTTTAAATAACCGTCGTCAGGAGTCCTCTGATAAGTCACCATTTTTTGGTGCATATGGGTTTCATCCACAGTTTGGGACTTTCTCGGGAGAGGGGTCTTCTGGTTTACCTGATGAGGACAGATTCTCCTCGTCTTTGTCATCTATTTGGCAAAAGATTCAAGAGAATCTAAAGAGCATGAGTGAGAGATATAAGCGTGTGGCTGATAAGAGACGTGTGCTTGGTCCGGACCTGAATGTTGGTGATCTGGTGTGGTTGTCTACCAAGAATATCAAATTGAAGGTTCCCTCCTGGAAGTTGGGTCCTAGGTTTATTGGGCCTTACAAAATCCTGTCTGTCATCAATCCTGTTGCATACCGTCTTGATCTTCCTCAGACTTGGAAGATCCATAATGTTTTTCATAAGTCCTTATTGAAACCTTATGTTCAACCCATTGTACCCTCGCCTTTGCCTCCTCCTCCGATTATGGTTGATGGGAATCTTGAATTCCAGGTCTCTAGGATTGTGGATTCTCGTCTTGTCCGCGGTTCTCTTCAGTACCTTGTTCAGTGGGAGGGGTATGGTCCTGAGGAGAGGATGTGGGTCCCAGTGACGGACATTAAGGCCTCTCGTCTCATCAGGGCATTCCATAGGTCCCATCCTGAGAAGGTGGGCTCTGAGTGTCCGGAGTCCACTCGTAGAGGGAGGGGTACTGTCACAACCAGACAGCTGAGAAGCTCTGACAGAGGCCTTTCAGAACCTCCTCCTTGAATTTCTGTGTTGTGGTATTCAGCTCCTCCTCTCGTCAGCCTCTCTCAGCTGTCATGTCTTAATTGCTTCCCTTTAAATGCCTCCTCAGAATGCTTTTCTGGGCGGCTTATATTTCCTCCTGGAGTGTGTGTGCACGCTGATCTGTCCTCCTGTTTGCTTCAAAGCTAAGTGTACTTTTATATGTTTATATCTGTTTGCTGGATCCCAGATGACCCTGACTCCCTCCGTGTCTTGTGTAGGGAGCCGGTGGTCGTGTCCCCTCACTATAGTAGGGTGCTCAGGGCTTTATAGTCAAGGATCGTGGATATGCAAACCTCCACCATTAGGATCTTTGCATAGGCTGAGCAGCCAGGGAAAGTGCCAGGTCTTCTGCAGGGGTCTCCCTTGGTTCCTTAGTTTTTGGATCCAGCGAGTCGTTTATACATGTTGCTTTGCCTTGTTACCTGTACACATTCCGTGACAGAGACGTGCTGAGGTGGTATTCCCATGTCCTCATCATCAGGAAACATAAGTGGTTGTGCGTCAGTGCATTCTATGTCTTTCACCGCTGGGGAAGGGTTAGGTGGATGCCCTTGGGAAACCCTGCCAGCGGAGTCTTCAAACAACATAAGAGACTGCTGCATGACTTGAGGCTGAGACAGTTTCCCTGGTATGCATGGGGGTGATGTGACAGACTGATGGGGTTGGTTTTCAGGCGCCATCTGTGCGCTTTCTGCAGAAGACTGGGTGGGAGATAATGTGAACGTGCTGGATCCACTGTCGGCCACCCAATTGACTAATGCCTGTACCTGCTCAGGCCTTACCATCCTTAGAACGGCATTGGGCCCCACCAAATATCGCTGTAAATTCTGGCGGATACTGGGACCTGAGGTAGTTGGTACACTAGGACGTGTGGATGTGGCAGAACGGCCACGTCCTCTCCCAGCACCAGAGGGTCCACTAACACCACCACGACCATGTCCGCGTCCGCGTCCCTTACTAGATGTTTTCCTCATTGTTACCGTTCACCACAACAACAAAAATATTATTTGGCCGAATGTATTGTATTCAAATTCAGGCCTTTTTTTTACAGACACCTAACACTATCTGGCATCTATTTAGGTTCCGTATTACACTAATACAGGCACAGCAGTAATGACAGATTTAGCTGAATATAAATTGTAGGCCTAGTATTTAGGCGCTGGGTGACAGGTATAGGTTTACTGACAGAATTAGACTTGGAATTGCACAGTAGTGTGTGTGTGAAGTTATTGAGAATGACCCTATCAGCACCTTCAATCTAATATACCCTTTTATGGATAGATTTAAAGTAGGTCTGATACAGCAGAAACCACTAATTTAGGGAATTGCTAAGTTGGGAATTGTATTTCAACCCTGAACAAAAATATATCCTTTGCCAGACAGCAGACAGTATTACAATTGGCTAGTCACAGCTGAAACACCAGATTTAGGGTACTGCTATTTTGGCAATTGTATTTCACCCCTCAATAAAATAGCAAGCATAGCCAAGCCCCTGATGTAGTATATGGCCAAAAAAACAACCACACTATTGCTGGTTAAATGCACTTGGTGACAGCTTGACCCTGATGTAGGATATAGCCAAAAAATAACCACACTATTGAGGGTTAAATGCACTTGGTGACAGCTTGACCCTGATGTAGGATATAGCCAAAAAACAACCACACTATTGAGGGTTAAATGTACTTGGTGGCAGCTTGTGCTGGCGCACCACAAGACACAAAATGGCCGCCGATCACCCCAGAAAAAAGTGACAGAAAAACGCTCTGGGCAGCCTAAAAACAGTGAGCAATTGAATAGCAGCAGCTCAATCATCCACAGCTGCAGATCGATCTCTGAATGAAGTCTTTTGGAGGAGTTAATCACTGCCTAATCTCGCCCTAACAGCAGCCGCAACCTCTCCCTACACTAATCAGAGCAGAGTGACGGGCGGTGCTATGTGACTCCAGCTTAAATAGAGGCTGGGTCACATGGTGCTCTGGCCAATCACAGCCATGCCAATAGTAGGCATGGCTGTGACGGCCTCTTGGGGCAAGTAGTATGACGCTTGTTGATTGACTGCTTTGCAGCCTTTCAAAAAAGCGCCAAGAAAACGAACACCAAACCCGAACCCGGACTTTTACTAAAATGTTCGGGTCCGTGTCACGGACACCCCAAAATTCGGTACGAACCCGAACTATACAGTTCGGGTTCGCTCATCCCTACACATAAGACATACAAAGACAAACATATAACAGCTGCCCTGAGGTACCTGCCCACATGAGTAGGGTGTCCTAAGTAACAGTTACCCTCTCGGTATACCCAGTGAACCAAAGATCTGCACAAAGCACTCACTACTGATTGACTTTTGGAGTATTGTCCACCAATACCATAGAAAGCATGGGGGTGTCTTTACTCTGTAATCCAACTATTATGTAATGAAATGCCCGCAAATGGAAGGGTGGTGTTATCCTGTATTCCCTTCCCTGCACCAAAGTCAAAATATAAGGCTTATAGCACGATCACTATGGTGACTATGAGTAGCTAAAATGGCTCTAAGGTTTGAGGTGCCATACCTTAGGAAAGCCGCAGAAGGGGAGGTATTAGCTTCTACATGCACTTTTGGCAGTCACAGGAGGAGGGTATGATAATCCCATGAAACTCCTGGAAGACACCTCAGGATGGGAGCAATCCTGAACATATAACAAACGGGAATGAGGGGTCAAAAACTCCTTTAACCATTCCCGAAGCAGCGGGGTTACCCGTGTAGTTTCTGAACCTGCCGGGACTTACCACTTGGTCCTACCCTGGGTACCTATGGGCATATAACACCGGGTGTAGGTCATTAGTATTAAGCGTCCAGATAGGCAGTCCGTATAAAGGGGGAAGAGAACAAGAGCTGTAAAGCAAAGCACACAAGTAAGGTGCTACATATCTGGCTAAGTGCAAAGTTAAGTGCAATTTCACAAAAAGTGTATAAAGGTCACATTGCGGCACCTAGAAGAGAATACACACAATGGGCATGTGATCCTTAAACGTTGCTCAACCTGTAAACTGGTAATGAAATTAGTGCAAAAACATAGTGCATTTATTAGTGCAATCAATATTATTATAATGCGCTCAAATATGACTTGAGTCCTTTTTACTTTGAAGTGCTTTCTGTAGAATCCTCTGGAAACAGGTAAAAGTCAATTGTAATCCACAGGAACAATAAAGTTAAATGTAATCCAATAAGAGGCATAAAATGTTATATAAAAGCAGCAGGATGAGAACCATAGTTCCATGAGGCTATCAAGTAAGGCTACTTTCACACTCGCGTTTGGTGCAGATCCATCTTGTATCTGCATAGACGGATGCTCACTGATAATGCAAACGCTTGTATCCGTTCATAATGGATTCGTTTGTATTATTATTATTATTTATTATTTAAGCGCCATTCCTTCCATAGCACTGTACATGTGATAAGCGGTGCACATACATAATACAGACAATTGTACTAATCATAAACAAGATGAGTTACAAACTGGTACAGAAGGAGAGAGGGCCCTGCCCGTGAGGCTTACAATCTACATGGTATGGGAGAAGGACACAGTAGGTGCGGGTGAAGCTGGTCCTGGCGGTATAGAGGCAGCAGGGTCACGGGTTGTAGGCTTGTCTGAAGAGGTGGGTTTTCAGGTCTCTTTTGAAGGATTCCACTGTCGGTGAGAGTCTGATATGTTGGGGTAGCGAGTTCCAGAGTATGGGGGATGTACGGGAGAAATCTTGGAGTCGATTGTAGGAAGAGGCGATAAGAGGAGAGAAGAGAAGGAGGTCTTGTGAGGATCGGAGAGTGCGCGTGGGGATGTATCGGGAGCTCAGAGATGTAGGGAGGGGGCAGGTTGTGGACGCCTTGTATGTATTTGTTAGTACTTTGAAGTGGATTCGTTGGGCAATGGGGAGCCAGTGAAGGGATTGGCAGAGGGGAGAGGCAGAGGAATAATAGGGTGAGAGGTGGATTAGTCGGGCAGCGGAGTTGAGGATAGATTGGAGGGGTGCAAGGGTGCTAGATGGAAGGCCAGTCATTGAAAGACAATGGGGGGCGGATCCGTTTTCAATTGCCCCATGTTGTGTCAGTGAAAAACTTTTTACATACATTGTAAGTCAGGACGGATCCGTTTGGCTCCGCATCGTCAGACGGACACCAAAATGCTACAAGCTGCGTTTTAGTGACCGTCTAAAAAACGCAACGGAGACCAAACGAAGCCAAATTGATTCATTCTGAATGGATCCTTATCCATTCAGAATGCATTGGGGCTTAACTGATCCGTTTTGGGCCGCTTGTGAAAGCCCTGAAACGGATCTAACAAGCGGACCCAAAAACGCCAGTGTGAAAGTAACCTAACCTGAGAAAGGGGATAAAACAATGTGAACTTGGATGCAAAGGGTAAAAATAGTTGGGGGGAGTCCTCACAAGAGTGGCCATCAGCTGAGGCTGTAACTAGTGGCAATGGATTAAAACAAAACTGGCCAACAGTCTCTCAGTTTTCAAGACCAGTCTAAGCTGTGGCTCCCAATAGTCCTTTATTTTTAGAATGGAGCATTTTTAGAGAAGGACTTCCAGGTCCTCCTCGATGCTAGAGCTACTGAAGCTCATTAGAGGGCGCTCTTGCTTTTGGTAGCTCAACTAAGCAGCTGTAGTGGTGCGGCCACTGCCCTCTTGTGGTGTCTTTTGTAATTGGTCGAGCAGTCAGCCTAGTGAATGCTGCAGTGACCTGCTGCAAGCCGGAATCCCTTGCCGGTGCAGAGGTGGAAGGCAAACTGGGGGTGCCTGTGGGAGCTTCCATGGCAGAACATAAGGTTGCACCCTCGGGTTAAAGGTTACAACAGAATTGTTAATCTGGCCCACCCGTAGTGTTGGTGGCGTGGCCAGGTCAGGGATGAGGGGCTCCGGTTCTGGCTATAGTTGTTCCCTGAACCTCATCCTGCCGTCTGGGGTCTCCTGTAGGCAGCGGACTCTCCCTGCAGAGCCTGGGTCTTCCTGCCAGGTCTCTGGGGTAAGTGCAGGGAATAATGGTTTGGCCAAAAGGGTCACTCCTGCGGCGAAAGGTCCTTGGATGGAGCGCATTGGGGTGTACTCGACTTGGTCACCCACATACAGGTTGTGACGGGCCTGTGGCAAGTAGAGGCGCTTAACAGAGCGGCGGCCCACAAATATTTCAGCTCCAGAATTATTGTCTTGGAGGAAGCCCACTCCTCTCTCCACAGCAAACCATAGGACTGTCCCGGTGCGTCTGATGAGCTTTGGGTCACCGGGCCGGGGATCATCTAGGACCTGCTTGACCCACTCCTCTATTGCCGTTTTATATTCCCATTACGCACTTCCGTAATCCAACATGACATTGTCACTGAGCCTCAGGCAAAAGTCCGGTTAAAGCCATACCGGGTACCCGAGGCTCGGCGAAAAGCCATCTCGGAGGAAGTGCAGCTCATGCTGCGGCTAGACGTCATTGAGGAGTCTAAAAGTGAGTGGGCCAGTCCTATAGTCTTAATTCCCAAGCCATACGGGATGTTACGATTTTGTATTGATTTTCCGAAATTAAACAAAATATCTAAATTCGATGCATATCCCATGCCTCGGGTAGATGAACTAATTGTGAAATTAGGCCAAGCCAGGTATTTTTCTGTTCTGGACCTCACCAGGTACCCTTGATGGAGGCTGCCATGGAGAAAACTGCCTTTATTACACCAGAGGGGCTGTACCGGTATAAGGTGTTACCCTTTGGCCTGCATGGCCCCCCTCACCACGTTCCAACGTCTAATAGATATCGTACTTCGTCCACATTGGCGGTTCGCCTCGGCTTACCTGGAAGATATTATCATTCACCATACCTACTGGGAAAGTCACCTGCCCAAAGTACAGGCCATAGTGGACTCCCTTCGAAAGGCGTGACTAACAGCTTACCCAAAGAAATGTGCGATAGGGTTAGAGGAGACTAAATACCTTGGGTATGTCATTGGGCGTGGAGTCATCAAACCCCAAGTAAACAAAATAGAGGCGATACGGAATTGGCCCTGACCTGCCACCTCTAGAAAAGTAAAGTCGTTCCTGGGAATGGTGGGCTATTACATGAGGTTTGTTCCCCATTTTGCCACTTTAGCGGCTCTGTTCACAGGGCTCTTAAAGGGACAGAAGTCCGCGATAGTCCGCTGGAATGACCAGGCGGAAGAGGCTTTCTCTGCTTTGAAGTCGGCCATGTGCGGGTTCCCGCTTTTGGTGACCCTGGACTTCAAGAGGGAATTTGTGGTACAGACAGATGCCTCCGACGTAGGCCTTGGTGCGGTGCTGTCTCAGGAATTCAACGGGGAGGAGCATCCCGTTGTCTTCCTCAGCCGTAAGCTCACTCCAGCGGAGACCCGGTACAGTATAGTGGAGAGAGAGTGCCTGGCCATCAAGTGGGCACTCGAGTCTCTCCGCTATTATCTGTTGGGGAGGAAGTTCCATCTGATGACCGATCTCTCCCATCTCAAGTGGATGAGCCAGGCCTAGGAGAGGAATGCTCGGGTCACCAGGTGGTTCTTGTCTCTGCAAAACTTTAAGTTCACAGTAGAACACAGGGCAGGCCGGGTACAGGGAATCGCGGATGCCCTGTCCTGGGTACACTGTCTGGCATGTGTTCACCCCCTCAGGGTTGAACAAAGGGGGGAGGTATGTAGGAAGGCGCAAGGGTCAGTCATTGATGGAAGGCACGTGTCACCGAGGTTCCTGGCCGCGGTGAGATAGGAACTGGTAATTTTGTCTGTCAGCGGAAGCTAGTGCTCGCTGACACTGTGTTACTTAGTGTGGCTGTAAAGCCGATCCGGGCCGGTTCTTATTGGGAGCAGCCAAAGAGCAGGGTGGGTGGCTGTTCCCCACGTCCAGGACAGGTTTTGGGCTGGGATTTAAAATCCCAGCCAGCAGCTCAGCTGGGTGTAGAATGACCCTCCAGATGATAGGGGAGCTGTGGAAGCTCTGTGTTTGGGAGCTGAGGAGTTCCACCATGCTGCAAGGCTGAGAGCCGTATAAGAGCCGCCTGCTGGGAGTCAGGCGCCCTAAAGCCTGCTGTGGACTGCCAGGTGATGTGTGTTGTTCTGTGGACTCTTGCTGTGTAAATTAACACCAGGGCTCTGCAAAGTATTGTTTTTCTTTTCTGCCGTTTTGTGTAAATAAACACTGAACTTTTGCTTTTCAACCGTGGTCTTGCCTCTGTATTGCGTCCGCTTACCCTGCCTACCAGAGCAAATCCCTACAGCGGTTATACAGGCGAATGAATTACAGAAATGGAAAACTTCTACATGGGGCAAAAATGATGGCAAAAATGGTTAAAACATAAAACTTTTTTTATTAAAAGTCATAAAACATATAATAAACAAATCTGAGTCCCCATAGTCTTAGCGCCCGGTGCAGTAATGTCACAAGTTAGTCGCACAATGATAGAAGAAACGCACAACGCTGATAGGACATCTCGTTTCATTCCATCCTGAAGAAATGAAGGCAAAGCTATTGCAATCACTGACACCACAGGATACACAGTACATCATAGAAGTCAGTCACCTCTCAGGGCCCTGCACCTGCTGTATGTTCAGAATGGGGCCCCCAAACCCGTCCCTGTCCGATTGGGGCGTCACCGGCTGCTGCATCCAAATGCACTTCTATGAAAGCTGTGGAAACACCAGAGAATGCCTGTACATGTACGTCTACTACTGGATGCTGCAGACAGACAGACGTACTGTACAGGTGTACAGACATACAGACGTGAAGGTGTACATATATACAGGTGTACAGACATACAGACGTGAAGGTGTACACATATACAGGTGTACAGATATACAGACGTGAAGGTGTACATATATACAGGTGTACAGACATACAGACATGAAGGTGTACATATATACAGGTGTACAGATATACAGACATGAAGGTGTACATATATACAGGTGTACAGACATACAGACGTGAAGGTGTACATATATATAGGTGTACAGATATACAGACGTGAAGGTGTACATATATACAGGTGTACAGACATACAGACGTGAAGGTGTACATATATACAGGTGTACAGACATACAGACGTGAAGGTGTACATATATACAGGTGTACAGACATACAGACGTGAAGGTGTACACATATACAGGTGTACAGACATACAGACGTGAAGGTGTACATATATACAGGTGTACAGACATACAGACGTGAAGGTGTACACATATACAGGTGTACAGATATACAGACGTGAAGGTGTACATATATACAGGTGTACAGACATACAGACGTGAAGGTGTACATATATACAGGTGTACAGACATACAGACGTGAAGGTGTACATATATACAGGTGTACAGACATACAGACGTGAAGGTGTACATATATACAGGTGTACAGACATACAGACGTGAAGGTGTACACATATACAGGTGTACAGACATACAGACGTGAAGGTGTACATATATACAGGTGTACAGACATACAGACGTGAAGGTGTACACATATACAGGTGTACAGACATACAGACGTGAAGGTGTACATATATACAGGTGTACAGACATACAGACGTGAAGGTGTACATATATACAGGTGTACAGACATACAGACGTGAAGGTGTACACATATACAGGTGTACAGACATACAGACGTGAAGGTGTACATATATACAGGTGTACAGATATACAGACGTAGTGTACAGGTGTACAGACATACAGACGTGAAGGTGTACATATATACAGGTGTACAGACATACAGACGTGAAGGTGTACATATATACAGGTGTACAGACATACAGACGTGAAGGTGTACATATATACAGGTGTACAGACATACAGACGTGAAGGTGTACATATATATACTGTAGGTGTACAGATATACAGACATGAAGGTGTACATATATACAGGTGTACAGACATACAGACGTGAAGGTGTACATATATACAGGTGTACAGACATACAGACGTGAAGGTGTACATATATACAGGTGTACAGACATACAGACGTGAAGGTGTACATATATACAGGTGTACAGACATACAGACGTGAAGGTGTACATATATACAGGTGTACAGACATACAGACGTGAAGGTGTACATATATACGGGTGTACAGATATACAGACGTGAAGGTGTACATATATACAGGTGTACAGACATACAGACGTGAAGGTGTACATATATACAGGTGTACAGACATACAGACGTGAAGGTGTACATATATACAGGTGTACAGACATACAGACGTGAAGGTGTACATATATAAAGGTGTACAGATATACAGACGTGAAGGTGTACATATATACAGGTGTACAGACATACAGACATGAAGGTGTACATATATACAGGTGTACAGACATACAGACGTGAAGGTGTACATATATATAGGTGTACAGATATACAGACGTGAAGGTGTACATATATACAGGTGTACAGACATACAGACGTGAAGGTGTATATATATACAGGTGTACAGACATACAGACGTGAAGGTGTACATATATACAGGTGTACAGACATACAGACGTGAAGGTGTACATATATACGGGTGTACAGATATACAGACGTGAAGGTGTACATATATACAGGTGTACAGACATACAGACGTGAAGGTGTACATATATACAGGTGTACAGATATACAGACGTGAAGGTGTACATACATACAGGTGTACAGACATACAGACGTGAAGGTGTACATATACAGGTGTACAGACATACAGACGTGAAGGTGTACATATATACAGGTGTACAGACATACAGACGTGAAGGTGTACATATATACAGGTGTACAGACATACAGACGTGAAGGTGTACATATATACAGGTGTACAGACATACAGACGTGAAGGTGTACATATATACAGGTGTACAGACATACAGACGTGAAGGTGTACACATATACAGGTGTACAGATATACAGACGTGAAGGTGTACATATATACAGGTGTACAGACATACAGACGTGAAGGTGTACATATATATAGGTGTACAGACATACAGACGTGAAGGTGTACATATATATAGGTGTACAGACATACAGACGTGAAGGTGTACATATATACAGGTGTACAGACATACAGACGTGAAGGTGTACATATATACAGGTGTACAGACATACAGACGTGAAGGTGTACATATATACAGGTGTACAGACATACAGACGTGAAGGTGTACATATATACAGGTGTACAGACATACAGACGTGAAGGTGTACATATATACAGGTGTACAGACATACAGACGTGAAGGTGTACATATATATAGGTGTACAGACATACAGACGTGAAGGTGTACATATATATAGGTGTACAGACATACAGACGTGAAGGTGTACATATATATAGGTGTACAGATATACAGACGTACGTGAGGACAGATACACAGACTTAAAGGCGTACATATATACAGGTATAAAAATATACAGATGTTCAGATATGCGGTACAGACATACAGGTATTTAGATGCACAGATGATCAGATGAACCAGTATACAGATATACAGGTGTACAAGTATACCGATATACAGAGGTAAAGATATACAGGTGTACAGATATACAGGTGCACAGATATACAGACATACATATATACGGTACAGATGTACAGGTGTACAGATATACAGACGTATATACGATACAGACGTACAGGTGTACATATAGACATACAGTTATTTAGATGCACAGATGATCAGATGAACCAGTATACAGATATACAGGTGTACAAGTATACCGATATACAGAGGTAAAGATATACAGATGTACAGATATACGGTACAGACGTACAGGTGTACAGATATACAGGTGTACAGATATACAGACGTACAGGTGTACATATAGACATACAGGTATTTAGATGATCAGATGAGCCAGTATACAGATGTACCGACATACAGATACACATTTGTACAGATATTTAAATGTGAGGGTTAATGCTAAGACCAGGCTAAGTCTGTCAGTCCACTGGTTTTCACCCTTTAACCCCTTATAAGGGACCTGGCTTTTGCTGTAGGGGGACCACCAGGCCACCACCTCTTGGAATCATCCTGGTGTAGCTGACTGCTGACCCACTGGGATCAGAGATACTGGTCAGTGGCAACAAAGGAACAAGCAATACTAGTACTCTGTAATGGTCATGGTCAGAGTTGGCTTTGGAGCAATCCAAAAGGTCAGGCAGGAGGCACAGGATCAGTACGGTGAACAGGTATGGGTCAGGCAGCTGCAGGTCAGAATCAGGCAGAGGTCAGGTACACAGGCAGACAAACATTATAGCTCTATTACAAATTTAGCAAGCTGACAAAACCTAGAAATATCTGTAGAGAGAACATTGCACAGGCAAGGAAGCGAGGTCAGCAGCACGGCTATATATGAGCTCATTAGTCAGGCAGCTGAGCACAGGGTCAGAAAAGGAATTAACTCCTGCAGGGAAAAGTCTCTCTCATACACACACAGGAGGAGACATTTTAGCCAGACTGTGGCCTACAGCATGGTACATAGGAGTCTGGTGGACGGGCAGAAACTAGGTCAGTGATCTGGTGCCCATGCCCACCACAGAGAGCAGAATGGTGGATGGCACGGAGTGTCACCATGACGATAGATTTCCGCATGTTACATGTATGTCACTATTCAGGATGATGGCCGGTTCCATGTATCATGGTTATGGTTAGTCTTTCCCTATATATTCTGGATTATTGAATGCTTTGGAGTCTCTCAGTCTGGAGGACGTGTCCTGCTCCCTTTCTTTTCCTTCGAGGTTTTGTCACTGATTGTAGATTCCTGGCGATTTTTGGTGAATTTTTTGTGGATTTTTCTTCTATGCTGATATTTTGTGAATCGGAGAGGTGACGCGGCGGCATCCTGCTGTGCGACGTATCTAACAGAATCAGTATGGGCGTCTACATTCATACTCCAGGTCCCACAAAGAAAAGCCGAAATATTTATCATTGTACTTTTCGCGAGTCTTCATAGACGTTAGTAGCAGATTCTTTTGACAGATGCATTTATTCTTGGATTCACAGTTCTCAGTCGTAAATCTTCCATTACTTAGTTTCCAGCAATTTTTGTAATATCTGGAAAAGATGAGATCAGATCGTCAGTGAGCGCGAAGAACAAGAAGGATCAGTGACAGGACAGAGAGAACTGTCTGTAATACCGCAGATAGTGTCACATGAGCCCTCAGCTCATCCCATTCATCCCTATAGGATTCATGCTCATACAAAGCATCACTCTCCATCCACCAGAAACCCCGATGTGATCTCTCTCTGAAGGGACAGAGGTTACTACAGCTTTCCCTCAAGTTACAATGGCCTCCGGAGACAATATTTCCTACATGCAATGGTCTTTCCTGGGCCATCATAACCAGACCCAACATACAACGTCATAGACCCGGCTGATATACGGCACCGGTGACTGACCATCAGCCATGAGCATTGGCGCTTCACTTGGGTGCTGTCTAGTGGCCTCTCTACAATGAGTGGTACTACATGTTCTCTCCTGCGCCATTGAGGGCGGCTACATTATTTTGGTGTGTTACATCGGTAGTAGTTCCCTGAAGTCAATGGTAGCAGCGCTGTATTACCAAGCTCACCTCAATACAATATTGATGGGTGTTGTAGTTCCGGTGCTCCACCCGAAGAGCTGATTGGTAGAGGTGGAGAGTGTCAATCATCCCTCAATCAGCTAGTGATGGCTTATCCTAAAGAAAGGCTAGACAACCCCTCTAAGGAGGACGGAGCTCACCCCAGTTGTGTTTAACCCTTTGTCTGCCAAGGACATCATTAACATCTCAGCATCAGTACATTGGACATTTACACCCAAGTACATGATGTTCACACCCTGGCTTCGCACAGTCCAGGACTCCACAGTTGTGGTTAGAGTCCTGGTGTTGGTGCCATTTGAAAGTCAAGAGTCTTCACTATCAAGGAGTTTATAAAGGAGTCTGTAACTGTCTGCACAGAAAGTTGCATAACGTGGTATAGTGGGGGGGGACCGGGGAGGTGCTGACCGCACGCAGGGACATGGACATCCTGAATCCAGTTAGAACACCTGACGAGACAGGACTGCTGCCTACATCTGGTGGACAGCCCAAGCTGGATGACGTGAGACAGGAGGAGCTGTGGACATCATGTGTGGGCTCGGTGCGGTACACTACCTGTCACTGAGGACGATGGAAGACTCACGTGTAAACATAGTATTTTGGCCATTTCCATTCTTGATTCCAATTTGTCCCTTTTAATTCTTTGCCGACCCAGAAATCTTCTTGTTTTTCAGCTAAAAAATCCTGAAAGAGACGATTAAAGAGACGGTCAAAATACGGAAAAGAGCGAAATACTGTACATGGACAAGACATTTTGGATGGGGCGACGGAGAAGTGGTCGGTGTAACCTGGTGACTGTGAGCTGTCAGTAGTACCTGCGGCCCATATCACTGTCTGTACCAAGGACCCGGACTGGCCATAGACCTTACAGGGGAAGTTTTTGGGGATGTATTTTGTGCTGCTGGCGGTATTTTGTGATGGACTGTGGTATTTGGCTCTGCAGTATGGTATTGCTGGCATGCCTTCCATCAATTTGAACCCTTATTTTTAAGTTCCTAGTCCGCCCCTTAAGGAGCCTGTTCTGTTATATCTCCTGAGTGTCCTACAGGGACAACGTATATAGGAAGGAACAGAAGGAGCAGAGTTCACACTGCTTATGGCAGAGGTGCAAGTTCCAGAAAACTGTAACCTGTTAGGCTGTATTCACACAGACGCATCCATAGGGCCGACTGACCGCTCTCCTTTTCCCTCGGCCAGGCCTCTGTACATTGTATGGACAGTAGAGCTGATGGCACTGTCCACACCCAGGCATCCAGTAACCCGGCAGATGGGTCCTATGGACGTCCCTCCAGATGAAGGCTCTGATGTGACCACTTCTGTCTGCACTGATGGACGGTCTGGATGCTTTATTCTTCACGGGCGCAGCTTTTATTTCACCCCCGTCTCTGGATTTGTATTAAGAATTGTTTAACCCCTTAACCCAAAGTCCTGTACATGTATGGGACATTAATGAATGGTCCATCACCAGAACAGTCCAGGAGGGTTGAGCTCAACATCCTTTATTTCCTCAGAACGGAATAAATCTCCTGATTGTAAACTTGACTGTTAAAATGGGAAAGAGACCCATGAGGGGCCGGGATCAGCAACCTCTGGATGCAAAACTACAACTCCCAGCATGCACACTTGGCTGTTCTTGTAACTCCCAAAGCAGTGAAAGGAGGATTCTGGGAGTTGTAGTTTCAGAAGAGCTGGAGGCCGAAGGTTGCTGATCCCTGTGGTAGGCAAATGTCATTAGTAGAAACCTCTGTAAAGATATTGAGGGATGAAAAAAGTCCTGAATCCTGAAAGCCAAAGTAATCCGCGGCCATAACCTCTTCTTCCATCTGAGGTTCGCCTTTTTGTGGGTAACATTTGGTACAATTTTGGGGCGCATACAACTTATTATTCCGTTTCTTGGAAGGTGGGATGAAAAAATTCCAACACTTTTGCTTATTTTTCTTATTTTCTTCGGCATTCACCATGAAGAATAAATCACGTGTTAGGCTACACACGAACGTTAGGGCTCCATGCCCGTGTAGACCGTGGGGCTGCCGCATGCATATCGCAGACCCATTCACTTGAATGGGGTCCGCGATCCGCATCTGACGGTCCGCACCGCAAAAAAGTAGTACATGCGCTACATTTTTGCGGTGTGGTGCAGAGGCACGTCCAGAAACACCACGGAAGCACTCTGTAGTGCTTCCGTGGGGTTCCGATCCATGCCTCCGTTCCGCATCTCCGTGATTGTGGACCCATTCGAGTGAATGGGTCCGCGATCTGTGATGCAGAATGCACACGGCCGATGCTCGTGTATTGCAGACCCGCTGTAAGCGAGCCGCAATACGGCCACGGGGGGCACATGGTTGTGTGTATGTAGCCTTAGTCCTATAGTATGGGTCAGTATTAAGGTAAGGCGTCAGATTACCGTCAGTGTTAAAATTACAGTTAGTACTAGGTTACAGTAAGGGTTAGTTTGACATCAGTGGAAGGTTATAGTTAGTATTTAGTTACACTCAGTATTAGGATACACTCAGTATTAGGATACAATTGGATTGGGAGAATTACAGGTAACAGCACACGGCTAGTCAATTGCACAAAGATATAAGCAAACACTGAAAATAATAGCAGCTTGGTGGCCATACTTACTGCAAGGGCAGCTAGAAGCTCTTTGCGCATATAATTGATCAAAAATATGTCGGGCCCATCTACCAGACGACAAGGTGGCTTCTAATCAGATGGGGCCTACTCTAACATGCCTCTCCTGGGCTTACAGCCTACAATCTGGGCAAAGTAGCACCAAGCTGTATCCTACGCATGCCTCTCCCAGGCTTTGAGCCTGCAGTATGGGCAAAGTAGGATACAGCTGTACAATCTATCTAATTAAAAGCACATGGTAAATGGGTGGTGGTGCACGGTTCAAACTCACCACCAGGGGGCGTCCCCCCCCCCCCCCAGTGGCAGTGACCATATGGCCACCAAGCAGCTATTTTTTTCAGTGTTTGCTTATATCTTTGTGCAATTGACTAGCAGAGTGCTGTTACTTGTAGTTCTCCCAATCCAATTGTGTTTCAGCCAAGGTAGCGTGCACCTGCGTCCTCAAATTCACTTATTATGGAGGTGCTGTTTCGTTTGTTCCCCCCCCCCCCCAGTATTAGGGTACAGTCAGTATTAGATTACAGTCAGTATTAGGTTACAGTCAGTATTAGGATACAGTCAGTATTAGGTTACACTCAGTATTAGATTACAGTCAGTATTAGGTTACAGTCAGTATTAGGATACAGTCAGTATTAGGATACATTTAGTATTAGGTTACAGTCAGTATTAGGTTACAGTCAGTATTAGGTTACTGTCACGGCTGTAAGTGAGCAACAAGAGCCTACACAGTGAATAGCAACTGACCGGACCCAAACTAGGGAGGATAAAGGGTGACCCCTGTCAGACCCTAAAAGCTCTCCCTAAGCTGCTAAGCACATGTCCGGATCCAGATGGTGGATCGAGACATGCCCGCGTACCTAAGGCTGATGACCACTGAAACCCCTACAATAGTGGAAGGGGCACGGCCACCGGTGCCCTGCTCAGTATATGGACGGAACCGGGGTCGCCTCGGATCCAGTCAGCAAAGAAACAGAAACACACAATGTCTGAACACTTAACTGAAGGAGCTGCGGCTGCAGTGAAAACAGATCCAAAGTCAGCAGACAATATCCGAAGTACTTGCTTCAGCAGAACACAGATCCAAGGAAAAGATACAGACGTGGACAAAATTGTTGGTACCCTTTGGTCAATGAAAGAAAAAGTCACAATGGTCACAGAAATAACTTTAATCTGACAAAAGTAATAATAAATTAAAATTCTATAAATGTTAACCAATGAAAGTCAGACATTGTTTTTCAACCATGCTTCAACAGAATTATGTAAAAAAATAAACTCATGAAACAGGCATGGACAAAAATGATGGTACCCCTAACTTAATATTTTGTTGCGCAACCTTTTGAGGCAATCACTGCAATCAAACGCTTCCTGTAACTGTCAATGAGACATCTGCACCTCTCAGCAGGTATTTTGGCCCACTCCTCATGAGCAAACTGCTCCAGTTGTGTCCGGTTTGAAGGGTGCCTTTTCCAGACTGCATGTTTCAGCTCCTTCCAAAGATGCTCAATAGGATTGAGGTCAGGGCTCATAGAAGGCCACTTTAGAATAGTCCAATTTTTTCCTCTTAGCCATTCTTGGGTGTTTTTAGCGGTGTGTTTTGGGTCATTGTCCTGTTGCAAGACCCATGACCTGCGACTGAGACCAAGCTTTCTGACACTGGCTAGTACATTTCTCTCTAGAATTCCTTGATAGTCTTGAGATTTCATTGTACCCTGCACAGATTCAAGACACCCTGTGCCAGACGCAGCAAAGCAGCCCCAGAACATAACAGAGCCTCCTCCATGTTTCACAGTAGGGACAGTGTTCTTTTCTTGATATGCTTCATTTTTTCGTCTGTGAACATACAGCTGATGTGCCTTGGCAAAAACTTCGATTTTTGTCTCATCTGTCCACAGGACATTCTCCCAGAAGCTTTGTGGCTTGTCAACATGTAGTTTGGCATATTCCAGTCTTGCTTTTTTATGATTCGTTTTCAACAATGGTGTCCTCCTTGGTCGTCTCCCATGTAGTCCACTTTGGCTCAAACAACGACGGATGGTGCGATCTGACACTGATGTTCCTTGAGCATGAAGTTCACCTTGAATCTCTTTAGAAGTCTTTCTAGGCTCTTTTGTTACCATTCGGATTATCCGTCTCTTAGATTTGTCATCAATTTTCCTCCTGCGGCCACGTCCAGGGAGGTTGGCTACAGTCCCATGGATCTTAAACTTATGAATAATATGTGCAACTGTACTCACAGGAACATCTAGTTGCTTGGAGATGGTCTTATAGCCTTTACCTTTAACATGCTTGTCTATAATTTTCTTTCTGATCTCTTGAGACAGCTCTTTCCTTTGCTTCCTCTGGTCCATGTCGAGTGTGGTACACACCATATCACCAAACAACACAGTGATTACCTGGAGCCATATATATAGGCCCAATGGCTGATTACAAGGTTGTAGACACCTGTGATGCTAATTAGTGGACACACCTTGAATTAACATGTCCCTTTGGTCACATTATGTTCTGTGTTTTCTAGGGGTACCATCATTTTTGTCCATGCCTGTTTCATGAGTTTATTTTTTTTACATAATTCTGTTGAAGCATGGTTGAAAAACAATGTCTGACTTTCATTGGTTAACATTTATAGAATTTTAATTTATTATTACTTTTGTCAGATTAAAGTTATTTCTGTGACCATTGTGACTTTTTCTTTCATTGACCAAAGGGTACCAACAATTTTGTCCACGTCTGTATCACACAGGTGAAGATACTCAAACGAGAGATACAGCTCAAATGAAAAGTATAATCTGCACCTCTACAAAGGAGGAGGGGTGATTTAAAGGCAGCAAAATCAAACACAGGAGGGACAGCTGGGAGGAAGGAAACAGAAAGTAAAGACCTCATCACAGGGGCGGAGAAACAGGGCAGAGGGAACTCCTCCAAGCTCTAGTAGTGACATCATCACAGGGGTGGAGAAACAGAGCTGTGAGAACGTCTCAAAGCTCTGGTAGTGACAGTACCCCCCCCCCTCTACGGGTGGACTCCGGACACCCAGGACCAACCTTCCCAGGATGAGCCCTATGAAATGCCCTGATGAGGCGAGTGGCTTTAATGTCCGACACCGGAACCCACATCCTCTCCTCAGGACCATAACCCTTCCAATGAACGAGGTACTGAAGAGAACCGCGGAGAATGCGAGAGTCCACAATTCTGGAAACCTCAAACTCCAGATTGCCATCAACCAAAATCGGAGGAGGAGGCAAAGAGGAGGGTACCGTGGGCTGGACATATGGTTTTAAAAGAGCCCTGTGAAATACATTATGTATCTTCCAAACCTGTGGAAGATCAAGACGGAAGGCAACAGGATTGACGACTGACAAGATTTTATAAGGCCCAATAAACTTGGGACCCAATTTCCAGGAGGGAACCTTCAGTTTAATATTTCTTGTAGACAACTACACCAGATCACCCACATTCAGGTCCGGACCAGGCACACGTCTCCTATCAGCCACACGCTTATATCTCTCACTCATCTTTCTAAGATTACTCTGAATCTTTTGCCAAATGGTAGACAAAGACGAGGAAAATCTCTCCTCCTCAGGCAAACCAGAGGGAGCCCCTCCCGAGAATGTCCCAAACTGCGGATGGAACCCATATGCACCAAAGAATGGTGACTTATCAAAAGATTCCTGACGACGGTTGTTCAGAGCAAACTCGGCAAGAGGGAGAAAAGAACACCAATCCTCCGGGTTCTCTGCCACAAAACAGCGCAAATATGTCTCCAGATTCTGGTTGACGCGTTCAGTCTGACCATTCAGCTGCGGGTGAAAAGCAGAAGAGAAGGACAGCCGAACCCCCAGGCGAGAACAGAAAGCCTTCCAGAATCTGGACACAAACTGCGTGCCTCTATCGGAAACAATATCCGAGGGAATGCCATGCAATTTAACAATATGGTCGACAAACGCTTGCGCCAACGTTTTAGCACTGGGTAAACCAGGGAAGGGTACGAAATGAGCCATCTTGCTAAAACGGTCCACCACCACCAGGATCACCGACTTCCCTGAGGAACGAGGAAGATCCGTGATAAAGTCCATGGAGAGGTGTGTCCAAGGACGGGAAGGTATGGGTAACAGGAGAAGGGGACCTGAAGGCCGTGAACGAGGGACCTTAGCGCGAGCGCACGTCTCACAAGCAGCCACAAAACCCTCCACCGACTTACGAAGAGCCGGCCACCAAAATCTCAGAGCAATGAGATCTACCGTGGCTCTACTCCCGGGGTGACCAGCAAGAACAGTATCATGATGTTCCTTGAAGAGTTTGTGACGTAACTCAGGAGGCACAAACAACTTCCCAGGAGGACAACGGGCAGGTACCACAGTCTGGGCAGCCTGGACCTCGGCCTCCAAATCAGACTACAGAGCAGAAACAACCACCCCCTCCGCCAAAATGGGACCCGGGTCCTCTGAGTTTCCTCCTCCCGGAAAACAGCGAGAGAGAGCATCAGCCTTCACATTTTTGATCCCAGGGCGGAATGTAACGACAAAATTGAATCTGGAGAAGAACAGAGACCATCTGGCCTGTCTCGGATTCATACGCCTGGCCGACTCCAAGTACGCCAGATTCTTATGGTCAGTAAAAACGGTGATAGGGTGCCTGGCCCCCTCCAACCAATGGCACCATTCCTCGAAAGCCAACTTGATGGCCAACAACTCCCTATCTCCCACATCATAGTTTCTCTCTGCCGGGGAGAGTTTTTTAGAGAAAAAGGCACAGGGTCACCACTTGGCAGGAGAACGGCCCTGGGACAAAACCGCACCCACACCCACCTCGGAAGCATCCACCTCAACAATAAAAGGTAAGGAAACATCGGGATGCACCAAGACAGGAGCAGACGCAAAACTCTCTTTAATCTTAGAAAAAGCTGCAAGCGCCTCCTCCGACCAAGAGGAAAAATCCGCCCCCTTTTTTGTCATGTCAGTAAGGGGTTTGACAACAGAAGAATAATTCAAAATGAACTTTCTGTAATAGTTCGCAAAACCCAGAAAGCGCATCAATGCCTTCTGATTCTCAGGAAGCTCCCACTCCAGCACAGCACGGACCTTCTCCGGATCCATGCGAAAACCTGAAGCAGAGAGGAGAAAACCCAGAAATTGAATCTCCGATACCATAAAAACACATTTCTCCAGGTTGGCGTACAATTTATTCTCCCGCAGAATCCGCAGAACCTGAAAAAGATGATCCCGATGGGTCTGAACATCAGGGGAAAAAATCCAAATATCATCAAGATACACCAATACAAATTTCCCCATTAAATGGTAGAAAATACTGTTAACAAAATGCTGAAAGACGGCCGGAGCATTCATCAGGCCGAAAGGCATAACGAGATTCTCAAAATGCCCGTTAGGGGTATTAAAGGCCGTTTTCCATTCATCCCCCTCTCTGACCCTGACCAGGTTGTACGCGCCTCTCAAATCCAATTTGGAAAAAACCTTGGCCCCAACAATTTGGTTGAAGAGGTCCGGGAGGAAGGGGATAGGGATCGCGAATCGTGATACGGTTCAGCTCCCTAAAATCTAGGCAAGGTCTCAGAGAGCCATCTTTTTTTAACAAAAAAAAAAACAGCGGCAACAGGTGATTTTGTGGGACGAATATGCCCCTTATCGAGACTCTCAGAGATATAAGTTCGCATTGCGATTCTTTCCGGTTGTGAGAGATTGTAGAGGCGTGCTTTTGGCAGCTTGGCGCCGGGAATGAGGTTAATGGGACAGTCAAACTCCCGGTAAGGAGGTAGCTCCTGAACACCGCTCTCGGAAAACACGTCCGAGAAATCAGAGAGAAATGATGGCACCGTTTTAGTAGACACCTCTGCAAAAATCGCTGTGAGACAATTCTCTCTACAAAACTCACTCCACTCATTTATTTGCCTTCCTTGCCAATCAATAGTGGGGTTATGTCTAGTGAGCCAGGGTAGCCCCAAAACTAGAGGAGAAGGCAATCCGTTAAGGACAAAACAAGATATATCTCCACATGAGAGTCAACTACCGCTAACCGGATATTGTGAACAATGCCCTTCAGGGATCTCTGTGAGAGTGGGGCAGAGTCAATAGCAAAAACAGGTATATCATTTTCTAATGTGCAAACCTGAAAACCATGCATGGCTACAAATTGAGTATCAATAAGATTGACGGCCGCTCCACTATCGACAAAAATCTCACAAGAAATGACTTTGCTCCCTAGCGCTACCCTGGCAGAAAGGAGAAAACGGGAACTGCAGGTCAGAGGAAAAGCATCAATTCCTACATCAACTTTGCCCAAAGTAGCAGATGAAGCAGAGTTTGATGATTTACCTTTTGAGGTTTTTCTCTTATTATAACTCTTAGAACAGTTCAAGAATTTCCTAGACGGACAAACATTTGCCAAATGACCTATGCCCCCACAACAAAAACACACCATTCTCTGAGGACTAAATCCTCCTTTATCAGGGGCAAGTCGGCCTAGCTGCATGGGCTCCTCCACAGAGGGAACCGAGAGAGGATGAGGCCCCTGCACAGTGAATGAGTCCGCACCACTGCCCCTAGACTGAAAATGACTGGACAGAGAGGTCTTGTTTCTTTCTCTTAGACTCCTGTCAAGGCGTACCGCCAATGACATGGCAGACTCTAAGGACGTTGGTCTCTCATGGAAAGCAAACGCATCTTTCAATCTCTCTGAGAGACCATGAGAGAACTGACTCCGGAGTGCAGCATCATTCCAACCTGAATCAGCTGCCCATCTCCGAAATTCAGAACAATAAAGCTCCGCAGACAGTTTGTTCTGGCATAAAGAACGTAAGTTAGATTTGGCCAGAGCAACACGATCCGGGTCATCATATATCTGCCCCAGGGCCACAAAAAATCTTTCCACGGATCGAAAGGAGGGATCCCCCGATGGCAACGAAAAAGCCCAAGTCTGAGCATTACCCCTGAGCAGGGAGATGACAATCCTTACCCTCTGTTCCTCATTACCAGAGGAGTGGGGACACAAGCAAAAATGGAGTTTGCATGCCTCTCTGAAACGAACAAAATTCTCACTGCCCCCGGAGAACGTCTCCGGAAGTGAGACCTTTGGCTCGCAACAGACTCCATGGGCCGGAGCAGAGCCCAATGCTTGAAGCTGAGTCATAGATTGATGGAGATCCGCTACCTCCAAAGAAAGACCCTGCATGGGGGCGGAGCCAGCGCCGGTCTGAGATGGCCGCTTGTTTCTGAGCTCCGTGCTACAGATCGTTCATAGCACCAGCAATCTTTCGCTCCACACCTGAAAATGGTAAAAATAGGCAACCCTAAGGCTGGGGAGCACCCAAGCTCCAACAAAAGCCATGCTCAAGGTGGTGACATGGACAGATTCATCAAGAAAGCGGCTGAAGCGTTCGTCGGTCGTGACTCCAAGATGGCGCCGGTCCAACAACAGAAAGCTGGCCAGCAAGACAAGTCGGATGAAAAAAATGACACCGAGGAGCTGCAAGGTAGGGGGGCCCTTCCGATCACTAGAAATTACCTAAAGAACACTTTAAATAAGGCTCTGGAGCCCTTGCTCAGTGAATTCGCCGCAATACGCCAGGATATGAGGCAAGTGGGTGAACGAGTCGAAGCGCTTGAGAATAACCAGGCCCTGAAATTGAAGCACCAGAGGGCTACAACAAGTTCATTCCAAAAGTGCGGCACTTACCTGAATGAGATGCAGAATGCCTTAGAAGATCAGGAAAATAGGGGCCGCCGGAACAACTTGCGTATAAGAGGGATCCCTGAATCCGTTCTGCCTGGTGACATTCCTGCTGCAATCATCTCCCTCTGCTCCTCTCTTCTTGGCCCTGAATTTGCTCTGGAGATCACGATTGAGAGGGCTCACAGAGCGCTGCGGCCCAAGCCTAAAGTGGATGAGCCCCCAAGAGATATCATTTGTAAATTCCTGAATTTTCAGGTCAAATCAGCAGTTCAGGAGGCCGCCAGAAATAGATCTGACATATTGGTTGAAGGAGCACTAGTGTCAATATACCAGGATCTTGCCCCCTCTACCTTAAAGAATCGCAAATACCTTAAACCACTAACAGAATGGCTGCGGGCTAACAGAATCCTATATAAATGGAATTATTTCCTTCGGACTTTCCTTTTCACAAGGAGGCCACCGCTTCAACATTACATCCCATGCAGATTTGGACGCTGTCTATGATCATCTTCAAATCTCTCCCCTGCAGATAGAAAACTGGGAGCAGTTCCAAGACCTCTTCGCCTTACCAGAAGTTCCAGATGTGGCAACCTTCACCTTACAACATACTCCCAAGGCCCATAAAGTGGGGAAGAGGAGCCGACAACTGACTCCCAAGAGACTAGCCCAAGATTGATACCCTTGATCTTCCAGCTATAACCAATGAAAAGGGTGATGTTCCTTCCTAGGACTTCATTGGATCTATCCAGAGAATTCGCTTCTTTAAAATAAGTGATCTTTAGTTATAGTCTGTTTAGATTAGTTCCATTCTGCTAGTAGATCCATAACATAGCCTGTTTGAAGTCAGGTTTAAGCTATCTCCTATTAGATGATGCTTCTGTATTACATGCTTCACTTGCCTCTCTCCCCTTTTAGTCCTCATTACCTTTTGGGTCACCTCTGACTCATTTGCCCCTGGGCTTTCCTATTTTGGCTTAAATGGGCCCTTGCCTTTCTTCCCTTTAAGGGTCCTGCTAGTCACCTGTCTAAATATAAGCCCCTTTCCAGGTTGCAACTATACGTGCTGAACGTCATGTATACTGGTCCTCGACCAACTTTCCCCCATGCTTTACACCAGTGGGTCAAACCCCACACCATGTTATGTTATAATTATTTGTTTCGTTCTCACTGTTTCCCTTGTCCCGTTGTTTTATTTTAGGTACCTGACACAGCCATCCTTGGTTTCTCTGAGGAACATGCAGGTTGATGGGGATCCGACTTAAGGAGGGTGCGGATGTGCTGCTCCTCCAGGAGACACATTTCAGGTTCAACCATTACCCCAATATGGAATTCTCTCATTACCCCCTTTGGTTCCATTGTGGAGGGGCCACTGCCTCGTCCGGAGGAGTAAGCATCGGATTTAAGAGGAAAATACCTTTCAAACCCACTACCCATCTTCAGGACCCTGAGGGCAGATTTATTATGGTTAAAGGTCACATAGGTCCTCAGATGTATTCCTTTATTAACCTGTATGTCCCTAATACTAATCAAGCAATATGGCTCTCTTCCATTGCTCAAACAATTTCCTCTTTTAAGGAAGGTATAGTCGTATTGGGAGGTGATCTTAACATGGCCCTCGACCCCCAGATAGACTCCTCCTCACATAAAACTCCCCATTCTAGACGCTCCTTAAAATTTATTAAGAACATTTTTGGGGATTTCCATTTAGTGGATGTCTGGCGCACCCTCTATCCCAACACCCTAGATTACACATTCTACTCACATGTTCATTGTTCATATCACCGTATAGACTACCTCTTCGTCTCCAAAGAACATCTCCAATTATGCCAAAAGGCCAATATTGGGTCTATTCATCTATCAGACCATGCACCTATATACCTTATGATAGCCTCTCCTATGCGAAAAACCAAAAGTCCATCCTAGGTAACTCTGAATCCACTAAAAAAGTAGCCACACTATTAGATGAATATTTTAAATTAAATTCCCTTCCTGAACTGTCACCCCAAGTCGTATGGGACGCTCATAAACCCTTTATTAGAGGTGAGTTTATTAGCATTGGTTCCCATTTGAAAAAACTTAGGGAGGGCAATATTAACAGTCTCCTTTCCAAGATAGATAAGCTAGAAGCGGTCCATAAAAAATCCCTGTCTGAAGCCCAATTCCAAGAACTTTCCAAATCCAGAGCCGAATTAAAAGCCCTATTACAGAGTAACTCAGCAAAATATTACCTTAACTCCCAATACAATTTTTTTGCGCATGGAGACAAAGCTACTAACAGAATTAAAGCCAGAAGGGCAGACAATTACATATACCAACTTTCCTCTCCAAAAGGTGAACCAATTTTCGCTTCAACAAAAATAGCTGCTCAATTTAGGGATTTTTATGAAGCCCTTTACAATACCCCTTCCTCCTTCTCCTCCACAGTTCATTCCTCATTAGTTGACACATTTTTAGATTCAACGTCCTGCCCGATCCTGTCTACAGCTCAAAAACAATCTTTGGAGGCCCCATTTACTATCGACGAGCTATCCATAGCTTTAGCCCAAATGCCCCAGGGTAAAAGTCCAGGGCCGGATGGCCTTCCCGCCTCCTATTACAAAACTTTTAAGAAACAACTCCTGCCTCACTTGCTTACTGTATGCAACCAAACCTTGCAAAACGTCCCCCTATCCAGAGACATGACGACTGCCCATATAGCTTTAATTCCTAAAGAGGGGAAGGACTCTAAATTGTGTGCTAATTATAGGCCTATATCTCTACTTAACATCGATCTTAAGCTATTAGCAAAACTTCTGGCCAATCGTTTGGCAGTCCTTCTCCCTCTTTTGGTGCATATGGACCAGGTAGGCTTTGTCCGAAACAGGGAGGGCAGAGACAACACTGCCAGAGTCATTAATGTACTCTGCCATGCCAAACACACTTCCTCTCCTCTAGTACTTCTCAGCACTGACGCTGAAAAAGCGTTTGATCGCATAAATTGGAACTACTTAAGTCATGTTTTAGAGTTTTTTGGCCTGCCTGGTCCATATATTAAAGCAGTATTCGCCATGTACAAGCAGGCTACAGCACGTGTCATGGTTAATGGTGATCTCTCCTTTCCCTTTCAAATCCACAATGGAACGCGGCAGGGATGCCCCTTATCTCCCCTCTTATTCATCTTAGCAATGGAACCCCTCCTAGCAAAACTTCGGGCAGACACTGAGATTAAAGGAGTGTTACTGGGGGGCAGAAGTCATAAACTAGCTGCCTTTGCGGACGATGTTATGATCATGACCTCCAATCCCAGAGTTTCCCTCCCTTTAATTCAGGAGCATCTAAAAAATTATAGTGATGTTTCTGACTTTAAGATCAACGAAAGTAAATCTATCATAATTAGCACTGGCCTATCCCCACAACTTAAACTCTCCTTAATGGAAAATTCCCCATTTAATTGGTCCTCCCCAACCATTACCTATTTAGGAGTAAAAATCAGCCCAAACATTTCTGATCTCTTCTCACTCAATTTTACTCCCTTAAAATCTTCCTTATTCGCAGCCCTGGATAAACTTAACAAATCAGCTCCGACCCTTTCGTGGTTTGGTAGGAAAAATCTCCTTTCTTCCCTCATCATTCCTCGTCTCACCTACCTCCAACAAGTCCTCCCAATTCCTATCCCAAAATCTTACTATACTTCCCTAAAACAAAGATTTAGTGCATACATATGGAATGGTAAAAGAGCTAGACTCTCCTATTCCTTCCTGTCTCGTTCATGCTCGACAGGCGGAATTGGTCTCCCAGACCCTGAACTTTATGGGAAGGCCATATCAATGTCTAGAGTCATCGACTGGTTGAGAAACTCAAATAGCAAGTCTTGGGTAGCCTTAGAACAAAGCATCATTGGCATGCCAGCTCGTGCAGTATGCTTAGGCTATTATACCCCTCCCCCTATCAGCCTTCAACCATACCCAATAATTAGAGCTACTATTGAAGCCTGGAAATGGTGGAACCGCTCTCATTGTTCGGTCCCTTTTCCTTCTCCTCTTACCACAATCAGACCTCGTAACACCTCGTAACACCTTCTTCTAGACCTCGTAACACCGTCTCTAAATCAATCAGATCATCAACGGTGCTAATCTCAAATTTTTTGGAGCCCCAATGCTTAATGCCTTTGTTTGACTCCATTAAATCCTTTCTAAACCCGCAGCCCTGCGACCTTACCCTCATCCTACTTATCATGGCCTTCATTCGTAAAAACAATACAAATGGTGATCTCTTACGTCCTCTTACCTGGTTTGAAGCTTTAATAGCAAATCCAAATCCCCCGAAAAAGCCTATTTCACTTATCTACAACAAACTGAGATCCCCTCCCCTAATTATCAAACCGGCCTCTATCCATTACGGGTCTAGACCTCCCTTTTCAAATTCTTCCTTCACTATTCGAATCCCCTCATAAGTCATCCAGGTGCGTAAGGGCCCAGGAAAATGGCTACAAAATTTTGTCACAATGGTATATCACGCCAATCAAGTCAGCTTGCTTCACTAGACCCTCCTCTAATAAGTGCTGGAGATGCCAAGAGGACGTAGGCACTTTCCTCCATATATGGTGGTCGTGCCCCCCCTATAAAAAAATGGTGGAAAGAGATATTCAAAAAAAAAAAAATTCTTTGCGACACATAATCAACAACAATGCAATGAATTGGGTGTTGATATACATGACCTGCCGGACATCCAACTACTGGTATCCCTTATGGAAGAAGGGGAGAGGGATGTTGGTGAGGGTCCATTTACGGATCTTAAACTGCCCTCCACAAAAAACCCACCCCTAAGTGATGGTACACTGCCTGACATTTTTCTTAAGGTCGTGACAGATCAACTGAGAATGCTTGACACATCCGGGGGGATTGAGTCCAATCTCCAGAAAAGGGAGATTGATGCCCTAATCTCACTGGAACGTGACAACTCCCTTGTCATTAAACCATCGGACAAGGGAGGGAATATTGTCGTAATGAATTGTGAACAGTACAAGACCATGTGTCTCAACATTCTCAGTGATGATTCATGTTACCGTGTACTGGAAATGAATCCAACTGAGACATTCAGGAGGCAATTGAAGGACCTCTTGGACACAGCACACGATCATGACCTTATTAGTAGGTCTGAGTTTGACTTTTTGTTCCCCAAACATCCCCAGATCCCTTGCTTCTATGGGTTACCCAAGGTGCACAAGGGACTTTCCCCATTAAAGGGACGTCCTATTGTTTCAGGGACTGGGAGTTTGACACATCCAATCAGTACATACGTAGATTGGATTCTACGACCCTTTGCGGTGTCCCTATCCTCGTATGTACGTGATTCTATGGATGTGATCAAAAAATTGGAGGGAATTCATCTTGGTGAGAACGTTATGCTGGCCAGCTTGGATGTTGAGGCCCTGTACAGCTCCATACCCCACGACAGGGGGTGTGGAGTTGTGGCCTCATTTCTCAGTCAACGTGGCACCCATTGCTGGCAGCATAACGAGTTTGTCCTTGAACTAATGAAGTTTATCCTTGAACACAACTGTTTCATTTTTGACCACCGCATGTACCACCAGCTCAGGGGAGTGGCGATGGGGAGCCCTTGTGCCCCGACCTTCGCCAATCTCTACCTGGGCTGGTGGGAACGGGAAGTTGTGTTTGCGGATAATCAGAGATGGGCTGACCACATTAATTTGTGGTTACGCTTCATCGACGATGTGCTGATTCTATGGTCGGGGAGTGTGGAGGACTTCAATCGGTTTGTTTCAGACCTGAACTATAATACCTATGGGACTATTCTTCACATCGGAGATCCAGGAATCTCAAATCAATTTTCTGGATTTGACCGTCTTCAGGGACAAGATGGGTAACTATCGGCACACGACTGTTCCGCAAGGAGACTGCGACCAACAGCCTCCTTAGATGGGACAGTTGCCATCCCTTGCCCCTGAAGAGGGGTAATTCCCAAAGGGCAATACCTTCGGGTAAGGCGCAACTGCTCCTAGTATGTCGGATTTCAGAACGGCGTCCAGTGATCTACAGACTAGGTTTAGGAGTAGGGGGTACCCGCAACATGTACTAGCCAAGGCGTACCATCATTCGCTGGCTCAAAATCGGGATGCCCTTCTCACCCCTAAACCAGGATCATTGGGAGTGGAGCAGTTGCGCATCATAGCCACGTATGATGAAGCACACAACACAGTGAGAGAGTTGTTGACGACCTATTGGGGTATTTTAAAATCAGACCCAGATATTGGAGATATGATAGGCGACGCACCTCTGATCACGTACAGACGTGGACGCAGTTTGAGAGATCGCTTGGTCCACAGCTTCTTTCAGGCCCCTACCACATCCACTTGGCTGAATACCAGCCTCAAAGGGACCTTCTGCTGTGGTGTGTGCGTGGCTTGCCCTGCAATCCAGACGGGCGCTACATTCATTTGCAGCGTCACTGAACGGAGATTTACCATTAGATCATTTGCAGATTGCAAAACGAGAGGCCTGGTATACTTGGCCACTTGTGTTTGCAGAAAACAATATGTGGGTAAAACCACAAGGGAATTCCATAGAAGAGTAGCAGAACACCTAAATGACATCCGCAAAGGGGCTGACACCCCTATTGCCAGACACATGTCAACTGTACACAATGGTGATGCGGATGTCATTAAATTTCAGGCTGTGGAGGTGGTTAGAAGATCGCCAAGAGGAGGCGACTTTGACAGGCGTCTATTACAAAAAGAGACACAGTGGATTTACCGCCTGTATGCACTCCAACCTCATGGATTGAATGAGTATAACTCCTTTGCGTGTTTTCTCTAAATCCCTTGATAGGGAGTGCAACGGGGGGAATATTAGGGGTGATGGTATACTGCCCGCGATCCCTGTGTCTCAGGAGTATTGACCACCAGTGATTCATGGCCAGTAGGTCAGCAGAAGTGTGATCACCTGGGCCCCTGATAGGGCCACAAGATAGCAGGGGTACGGGAGTGTAACCACTAGTTTTGGTTTGTCTATACCATATTATACTAAACACCCCCCCTGTGTAACTTATAGAGGGATTACCACTTAATATTCGCCTGATCACTGTGTTACCACCTAGGATTAATAATGCTGCAGGGTCCCCTCTGCGATCCTGTGGTGTTGTTCCGACCATTACCGATTGGTGTCCTCAACATAATGTACCGAAGACCGCCCTGCGGTCCTCGTCCCGACCGGTGCTGTACCGTGCCGCCGGATTAGTAAGTCGCCGCATATATCAACTCTATCTTTAATGTATGAATGTTGTGACATTCATCTGGGCCCGTCTCATAGAGGGGGCGGTACAATGGGGGCGGGATGGATGATGCGGCGGTGCCGCGCCTCCTGCATCCTCATTGGCCGCCCTGTAGGCGTGGCTCAGCAGAGGGGAGGAGGACTCTCCTTATATTCTGTGCACTTGAGCGGCCGCGTTCGGCCACCTCGTACTGACAGCTGCAGCCTCTGTCACGGAGGCTTAGCAGCTTTGATCATTTGTCCTAATATCCACAGATTTACGCTCCTGACGAGCCGAATATGGCGAAACGCGTCGAGTATGGTGTGGGGATAAATTAATGTCCATGTTGCTTGTATTGCGCTCACACTGCAGTTGAGGTCTGCGGTTCTCAGCCCTCTGCAGTTGATGAGCAATTGCAATCTAGCCCTTCTGTTCCACCCAGCTTAGCCTAGTGTCCCTTGATTTGTGCCTGCAGGGCCGACACTCAGACATCTGATTCACACTGAACGGATGGTTTCAAGTGAGGTCGGCTTCTGCAGGCAGATGTTTATCAATGGATTAGTCTATCTTAACTTTTAGTCCAGGGCTCCATTAGCTGGGAGTGGTTCAGAGCACCTTGACTGCGCCACAGTGCATACTTCTGGTGGATTGGATCTAGCACGGCCTCATGGCCTTATGATCCAGCCTGCAGTACAGCACTAGTTGTGGCATTTCTAGTGACCCCATCCACAGTTGCATGTACCGCACCTTGCGGTTTCATAGGTCTTATCCATCGACCCAATACTGGTCAGATGGCGTCCTAGAATTTTAATATAGGTTAGTTCCCTTTCCCTTCCCTTGTTTTGAATAATAAAGTATTCGTTTTAACAGTAACATAGCGTTCCAAACGACAGTGATATAATTTTGATAGGTGGAACGTATACCTCATACCAGTTATACCAGTGAAATTTTATATTTCAAATATGCAATCAAATCTGTTCCTCGGACGTAACTACTTCCCCATATGGGGCACTGCTTTCCCTTTTCACTAATAACACCGCACCTTCCCCCTCTTTCCTCTTTAAACAGCTCTTGTTGGCGGCTTGCCTTCTGATTCCCAAATTCTGGTTACAAACAAATATACCCACGATAGAACAATGGAGGCTTAAGGTTGACCAAATTTACCGATTTGAAGAACTAGCCTCATGGGAATCACAAACACATAAGACATTCATGAAAAGATGGGCTCAATGGACAAAATACAGGTTTCCATCTTTCTCTCCAATATTGGGCTAGAAGGGGGAATTTAAATATCTTGTGTTATACCAGATCTTTCCCTTCCGGTTTAGTGCTAATGAAAAATGTGTGGGTTCAGTGTCTACACTTAAATTCACTCTTTCAAATAGGTCTATAGTGTCCAGCCATGTAGAGTCTTGATTGCTCTGTGCTAGTACTGCCTTGCCAGGTATAATAATTATGCTATGATCTTTACCTATTGAAATGTAATAGCCCTTTTTCCTAATCCTGCATATTCTAAAATGCATATGCCTTTTTATGTGTCCGGTACCGAATTACACCACTGTTGGTGTTTGTTTACACTGTATTTTATAAATATGAAAATAAAAAAATAAAAATAAAAAAAAAGAAAGACCCTGCATGCGGTCCACCAGGTCAGAAAGCGGATCCATGTCAAAAAAGGATGGTTTGGCGGATTATAATGTCACGGCTGTAAGTGAGCAACAAGAGCCTACACAGTGAATAGCAACTGACCGGACCCAAACTAGGGAGGATAAAGGGTGACCCCTGTCAGACCCTAAATGCTCTCCCTAAGCTGCTAAGCACATGTCCGGATCCATATGGTGGATCGAGACATGCCCGCGTACCTAAGGCTGATGACCACTGAAACCCCTACAATAGTGGAAGGGGCACGGCCACCGGTGCCCTGCTCAGTATATGGACGGAACCGGGGTCGCCTCTGATCCAGTCAGCAAAGAAACAGAAACACACAATGTCTGAACACTTAACTGAAGGAGCTGCAGCTGCAGTGAAAACAGATCCAAAGTCAGCAGACAGTATCCGAAGTACTTGCTTCAGCAGAACACAGATCCAGGGAAAAGATATCACACAGGTGAACAGGGCCGGCGTCATAACCCGGCATCCCCGGGCAAGTGCCGGGGCCCAATGCTCCTGGGGGGGCCCACTGAGCTGCTATGAGCACTTCCATCAATACAGATGGGAGCTCTCACTGCTGTCACTTCACTTACGCAGTACCCCTCTGGTGGGCCCTCTGAGCTGCAGAGACTCAGGACACGCCCCCTCTACACAGGACATGCCCCCTCTACACAGGACACGCCCTCTCTACACAGGACACATGCTGCCTGAGGAGAGAGACCGCAGGGCTGGAGCAGAGAAGTGTGAAGACAGTCTGTGAGTGAGTCTGCACTGTGACTGTCTCTTGTCTGTGGGATAGAAGGGGGGGACTCTTCGATCGGCTGCTGCTTCATTCTATTTAGTAGTGTTACTGTTTCATTAAGCAGTTTGTCTCCATGACACCTTCCCCCCCCATATCCTGTCCTATCCCATCCTCATGGGGCCCCTGCTGTCTCCTTTCCTACCTCATGTATCCAGAGCTCCTGTTTCACCCTCCTATCTCCTATTGCTGCCCTGCACAGACCTCCTGCCCCTACTTCTTGTATGAATACCCCTCAGAGCCCATTTCACCTGCTTGCTGTGTCCACCCCTCCTGTCCATCCAGGGCCCCTGTCTCACTCATCTGCCTCTCATTATGGTGGCATCTGAACAGCATTCACCATAAGGACCTTCTAACGTCACAGGGTCATGTAAGATAGGGCCACATAAGATAGGGCCAGAGGCTATCCATAGTATTTAGTATATTGGGCAGACTAGATGGGCCAAATGGTTCTTATCTGCCGAAACATTCTATGTTTCTATGTTTCTATGTTTCTATGTGACTGTGCCCCCCACCCCGTACTGTGCCCCTTTATACCCTGCATTGTGCCCTCTTACCACACCCTGTGCAGTGCCCATAGTCATTCCCTGAACTGTGCCCTCTTATACCCTTTTATCCGGTCACTGTATGGTGGTTTTATCATTGTATGGCGGTGTTATCACTATATGGCGGTGGTATCCAATAACTGCATGGCCATAACTGTATCCCCTTCCATGCCCACACCACTTTTTTTAGACCTGGCATGAGCGGGAAAAGATACAGATTGTGGTGCTAAGGACCTTTGCGCCACAATCTGTGTCAGAAATACGCCTAATATAGACGTATTCCTATATAATAAATGACCCCCTAATTGTATTATTATTCAGGGGTAGGGCTAATATCTTTATATTATATAGATTCTAGTGTATTATACTGTGCCCTGTATTTCCCTGTAGAAAATGATCCTTGGTAAGCACAGTCCTAATTCCTGACCACCAGGACCAGGTAGCGCTCTGTCAGTACATGGCGGCCTCCGCTCTCTGCCACGCTGCTCCGCTGTGTACTGGTGCTTATTCTGACACTAGAGCTGGGTTCACATCCCATTTGTGCTATACATTTAATGTATACCAAAAATGCGTACATTAACAGATGCCTCAGACTGATTCCGTACAGTGGCGTCCGGTCACCATACAATCCTCAGACTGATGCCGTACAGTGGCGTCCGGTCACCATACAATCCTCAGACTGATGCCGTACAGTGGCGTCCGTTCACCATACAATCCTCAGACTGATGCCGCACAGTGGCGTCCGGACACCATACAATCCTCAGACTGATGCCGTACAGTGGCGTCCGTTCACCATACAATCCTCAGACTGATGCCGTATAGTGGCGTCCGGTCACCATACAATCCTCAGACTGATGCCGTACAGTGGCGTCCGGTCACCATACAATCCTCAGACTGATGCCGTATAGTGGCGTCCGGTCACCATACAATCCTCAGACTGATGCCGTACAGTGGCGTCCGTTCACCATACAGTTCCATGGTAGAAAAAACATATACGTTAACATATGCATTTTTTACTTGACTCTGCAGGATACAAAGCGAGGAGCGCTGCACATTTGTATACATCAAACCGATAGGAAAAACATGATGTGAACACACATGGGGGGGAGGGGGGCGTACTAAAATTTGCTGTGGGGCCCAGTCAGTTCTAGCTACATCACTGCACATCTCCTTCTCTCCTCCAGGCCTGGCTCACTGCTGCAGCGGCCGCCGGAGAGAAGGAGCGCAGGGAGCTGCGGTTAGTGCCGGCTCCCCTGCTCTCCAGCAATGATGGGTATGTGAGGGGGCCACTGGGGGTCATTTATCACACTGTGAGGGCCCCTTACACAGTTGAATGACTCCCAGTGCCCCCCATTTAGTATAATAATCCCCATTGACCCTCCATTTAGTATAATGACCACCAGAGCCCCTATTAAATATAATGACCCCTCGTGCCCCCTCCATACAGTATAACCCCCAGTGTGGAGGCGACTGGGGGTCATTATTCTGAATGAAGGGTCACTGTGGGGTCATTATACTGTGAGGGCCCTTTACATAGTATAATGACCCCCAGTGTCCCCCATTTAGTATAATGATCCCCAATGACCCTCCATTCAGTATAATGACCCCCAGAGCCCCCTCCATACAGTATTCCCCCAGTGTGGGGGCTACTGGGGGTCATTATTCTGAATGGGGACGACTGGGGGTTAATATTCTGAATGCAGGGCCACAGGTGGTCATTATACAGTGGGGGGGGGGGGAATTGGGGGTTCATTATACTGTGTGAAGGGCCACTAGTAGTCATTATACTGTGTGAAGGGCCACTAGTAGTCATTATACTGTATAGGGGCCACTGGGGGTCATTATACCGTGTGGGAGCCACAGGGGGACATGTCAATGTATAAAAAATACCTCATGGGGGCCCACTGGGATTTATCGCCCAAGGGCCCACATGAACCTGGAGCCGGCCCTGCAGGTGAAGATACTCGAGCGAGAGATACAGCTCAAATGAAAAGTATAATCCGCACCTCTACAAAGGAGGAGGGGTGATTTAAAGGCAGCGAAATCAAACACAGGAGGGACAGCTGGGAGGAAGGAAACAGAAAGTAAAGACCTCATCACAGGGGCGGAGAAACAGGGCAGAGGGAACTCCTCCAAGCTCTAGTAGTGACATCATCACAGGGGTGGAGAAACAGAGCTGTGAGAACGTCTCAAAGCTCTGGTAGTGACAGTTACAGTCAGTATTAGGATACAGTCAGTATTAGGATACAGTCAGTATTAGGTTACAATCAGTATTAGGTTACAGTCAGTATTAGGATACAATCAGTATTAGGTTACAGTCAGTATTAGGATACAGTCAGTATTAGGTTACAGACAGTATTAGGTTACAGTCAGTATTAGGATACAGTCAGTATTAGGTTACAGACAGTATTAGGTTACAGTCAGTATTAGGTTACAGTCAGTATTAGGATACAGTCAGTATTAGGATACAGTCAGAATTAGGATACAGTCAGTAATAGGATACAGTCAGTATTAGGTTACAGTCAGTATTAGGATAAAGTCAGTGTTAGGATACAGTCAGTATTAGGATACAGTCAGTATTAGGTTACAGTCAGTATTAGGATACAGTCAGTATTATGTTACACTCAGTATTAGGTTACAGTCAGTATTAGGATAAAGTCAGTATTAGGTTACAATCAGTATTAGGATACAGTCAGTATTAGGTTACAGTCAGTATTAGGATACAGTCAGTATTATGTTACATTCAGTATTAGGTTACAGTCAGTATTAGGATAAAGTCAGTATTAGGATACAATCAGTATTAGGATACAGTCAGTATTAGGTTACAATCAGTATTAGGATACAGTCAGTATTAGGATACAGTCAGTATTAGGTTACAGTCAGTATTAGGATACAGTCAGTATTATGTTACACTCAGTATTAGGTTACAGTCAGTATTAGGATAAAGTCAGTATTAGGTTACAGTCAGTATTAGGATACAGTCAGTATTAGGTTACAGACAGTATTAGGATACAGTCAGTATTAGGTTACAATCAGTATTAGGTTACAGTCAGTATTAGGTTACAGACAGTATTAGGTTACAGTCAGTATTAGGTTAAAATCAGTATTAGGATACAGTCAGTATTAGGTTACAGACAGTATTAGGTTACAGTCAGTATTAGGAAACAGTCAGTATTAGGTTACAGTCAGTATTAGGATACAGTCAGTATTAGGATACAGTCAGTATTAGGTTACAGTCAGTATTAGGATACAGTCAGTATTATGTTACACTCAGTATTAGGTTACAGTCAGTATTAGGATAAAGTCAGTATTATGTTACAGTCAGTATTAGGATACAGTCAGTATTATGTTACACTCAGTATTAGGTTACAGTCAGTATTAGGATAAAGTCAGTATTAGGATACAGTCAGTATTAGGAAACAGTCAGTATTAGGTTACAATCAGTATTAGGATACAGTCAGTATTAGGTTACAGTCAGTATTAGGATACAGTCAGTATTAGGTTACAGACAGTATTAGGTTACAGTCAGTATTAGGATACAGTCAGTATTAGGTTACAGACAGTATTAGGTTACAGTCAGTATTAGGATACAGTCAGTATTAGGTTACAGACAGTATTAGGTTACAGTCAGTATTGGGATACAGTCAGAATTAGGTTACAGTCAGTATTAGGATACAGTCAGAATTAGGATACAGTCAGTAATAGGATACAGTCAGTATTAGGTTACAGTCACTATTAGGATAAAGTCAGTGTTAGGATACAGTCAGTATTAGGATACAGTCAGTATTAGGTTACAGTCAGTATTAGGATACAGTCAGTATTATGTTACACTCAGTATTAGGTTACAGTCAGTATTAGGATAAAGTCAGTATTAGGTTACAGTCAGTATTAGGATACAGTCAGTATTAGGTTACAGTCAGTATTAGGATACAGTCAGTATTATGTTACACTCAGTATTAGGTTACAGTCAGTATTAGGATAAAGTCAGTATTAGGATAAGGTCAGTATTAGGTTACAGACAGTATTAGGTTACAGTCAGTATTAGGATACAGTCAGTATTAGGTTACAGACAGTATTAGGTTACAGTCAGTATTGGGATACAGTCAGAATTAGGTTACAGTCAGTATTAGGATACAGTCAGAATTAGGATACAGTCAGTAATAGGAAACAGTCAGTATTAGGTTACAGTCAGTATTAGGATAAAGTCAGTGTTAGGATACAGTCAGTATTAGGATACAGTCAGTATTAGGTTACAGTCAGTATTAGGATACAGTCAGTATTATGTTACACTCATTATTAGGTTACAGTCAGTATTAGGATAAAGTCAGTATTAGGTTACAGTCAGTATTAGGATACAGTCAGTATTAGGTTACAGTCAGTATTAGGATACACTCAGTATTATGTTACACTCAGTATTAGGTTACAGTCAGTATTAGGATAAAGTCAGTATTAGGATACAGTCAGTATTAGGATACAGTCAGTGTTAGGTTACAGTCAGTAATAGGATACAGTCAGTATTAGGTTACAGTCAGTATTAGGTTACAGTCAGTATTAGGTTAAAGTCAGTATTAGGATACAGTCAGTATTAGGTTACAGACAGTATTAGGTTACAGTCAGTATTAGGATACAGTCAGTATTAGGTTACAGTCAGTATTAGGATAAAGTCAGTATTAGATTACAGTCAGTGTTAAGTTACAGTCAGTATTAGGATACAGTCAGTATTAAGATAAAGTCAGTATTAGGTTACAGTCAGTATTAGGATACAGTCAGTATTAGGATACAGTCAGTATTAGGTTACAATCAGTATTAGGATACAGTCAGTATTAGGTTACAGACAGTATTAGGTTACAGACAGTATTAGGTTACAGTCAGTATTAGGTTACAGACAGTATTAGGATACAGTCAGTATTAGGTTACAATCAGTATTAGGTTACAGTCAGTATTAGGTTACAGACAGTATTAGGTTACAGTCAGGATTAGGTTACAATCAGTATTAGGATACAGTCAGTATTAGGTTACAGACAGTATTAGGTTACAGTCAGTATTAGGAAACAGTCAGTATTAGGTTACAGTCAGTATTAGGATACAGTCAGTATTAGGATAAAGTCAGTATTAGATTACAGTCAGTGTTAAGTTACAGTCAGTATTAGGATACAGTCAGTATTAGGATACAGTCAGTATTAGGTTACACTCAGTATTAGGTTACAGTCAGTATTAGGTTACAGTCAGTATTAGGATACAGTCAGTATTAGGTTACAGTCAGTATTGGGATACAGTCAGTATTAGGATACAGTCAGTATTAGGTTACAGTCAGTATAAGGATAAAGTCAGTAATAGGATACAGTCAGTATTAGGTTACAGTCAGTATTAGGATAAAGTCAGTGTTAGGATACAGTCAGTATTAGGATACAGTCAGTATTAGGTTACAGTCAGTATTAGGATACAGTCAGTATTATGTTACACTCAGTATTAGGTTACAGTCAGTATTAGGATAAAGTCAGTATTAGGTTACAATCAGTATTAGGATACAGTCAGTATTAGGTTACAGTCAGTATTAGGATACAGTCAGTATTATGTTACATTCAGTATTAGGTTACAGTCAGTATTAGGATAAAGTCAGTATTAGGATACAATCAGTATTAGGATACAGTCAGTATTAGGTTACAATCAGTATTAGGATACAGTCAGTATTAGGATACAGTCAGTATTAGGTTACAGTCAGTATTAGGATACAGTCAGTATTATGTTACACTCAGTATTAGGTTACAGTCAGTATTAGGATAAAGTCAGTATTAGGTTACAGTCAGTATTAGGATACAGTCAGTATTAGGTTACAGACAGTATTAGGATACAGTCAGTATTAGGTTACAATCAGTATTAGGTTACAGTCAGTATTAGGTTACAGACAGTATTAGGTTACAGTCAGTATTAGGTTAAAATCAGTATTAGGATACAGTCAGTATTAGGTTACAGACAGTATTAGGTTACAGTCAGTATTAGGAAACAGTCAGTATTAGGTTACAGTCAGTATTAGGATACAGTCAGTATTAGGATACAGTCAGTATTAGGTTACAGTCAGTATTAGGATACAGTCAGTATTATGTTACACTCAGTATTAGGTTACAGTCAGTATTAGGATAAAGTCAGTATTATGTTACAGTCAGTATTAGGATACAGTCAGTATTATGTTACACTCAGTATTAGGTTACAGTCAGTATTAGGATAAAGTCAGTATTAGGATACAGTCAGTATTAGGAAACAGTCAGTATTAGGTTACAATCAGTATTAGGATACAGTCAGTATTAGGTTACAGTCAGTATTAGGATACAGTCAGTATTAGGTTACAGACAGTATTAGGTTACAGTCAGTATTAGGATACAGTCAGTATTAGGTTACAGACAGTATTAGGTTACAGTCAGTATTAGGATACAGTCAGTATTAGGTTACAGACAGTATTAGGTTACAGTCAGTATTGGGATACAGTCAGAATTAGGTTACAGTCAGTATTAGGATACAGTCAGTATTAGGTTACACTCAGTATTAGGTTACAGTCAGTATTAGGTTACAGTCAGTATTAGGATACAGTCAGTATTAGGATACAGTCAGTATTAGGTTACACTCAGTATTAGGTTACAGTCAGTATTAGGTTACAGTCAGTATTGGGATACAGTCAGTATTAGGATACAGTCGGTATTAGGTTACACTCAGTATTAGGTTACAGACAGTATTAGGTTACAGTCAGTATTAGGATACAGTCAGTATTAGGTTACAATCAGTATTACGCGACAGTCAGTATTAGGTTACAGTCAGTATTAGGTTACAGTCAGTATTAGGATACAGTCAGTATTAGGTTACAGTCAGTATTAGGATAAAGTCAGTATTATGATGCAGTCAGTATTAGGTTACAATCAGTATTAGAATACAGTCAGTATTAGGTTACAGACAGTATTAGGTTACAGTCAGTATTAGGTTACAGACAGTATTAGGATACAGTCAGTATTAGGTTACAAACAGTATTAGGATACAGTCAGTATTAGGTTACAGACAGTATTAGGATACAGTCAGTATTAGGTTACAGACAGTATTAGTATACAGTCAGTATTAGGTTACAATCAGTATTAGGTTACAGTCAGTATTAGGTTACAGTCAGTATTAGGATACAGTCAGTATTATGTTACACTCAGTATTAGGTTACAGTCAGTATTAGGATAAAGTCAGTATTAGGTTACAGTCAGTATTAGGATACAGTCAGTATTAGGTTACAGTCAGTATTAGGATACAGTCAGTATTATGTTACACTCAGTATTAGGTTACAGTCAGTATTAGGATAAAGTCAGTATTAGGATACAGTCAGTATTAGGATACAGTCAGTATTAGGTTACAATCAGTATTAGGATACAGTCAGTATTAGGATACAGTCAGTATTAGGTTACAGACAGTATTAGGTTACAGTCAGTATTAGGATACAGTCAGTATTAGGTTACAGACAGTATTAGGTTACAGTCAGTATTAGGATACAGTCAGTATTAGGTTACAGACAGTATTAGGTTACAGTCAGTATTGGGATACAGTCAGAATTAGGTTACAGTCAGTATTAGGATACAGTCAGAATTAGGATACAGTCAGTATTAGGATACAGTCCGTATTAGGATACAGTCAGTATTAGGTTACAGTCAGTGTTAGGTTACAGTCAGTATTAGGTTACAATCAGTATTAGGTTACAGTCAGTGTTAGGATACAGTCAGTGTTAGGATACAGTCAGTGTTAGGATACAGTCAGTGTTAGGTTACAGTCAGTAATAGGATACAGTCAGTATTAGGTTACAGTCACTATTAGGATAAAGTCAGTGTTAGGATACAGTCAGTATTAGGATACAGTCAGTATTAGGTTACAGTCAGTATTAGGATACAGTCAGTATTATGTTACACTCAGTATTAGGTTACAGTCAGTATTAGGATAAAGTCAGTATTAGGTTACAGTCAGTATTAGGATACAGTCAGTATTAGGTTACAGTCAGTATTAGGATACAGTCAGTATTATGTTACACTTAGTATTAGGTTACAGTCAGTATTAGGATAAATTCAGTATTAGGATACAGTCAGTATTAGGATACAGTCAGTGTTATGTTACAGTCAGTAATAGGATACAGGCAGTATTAGGTTACAGTCAGTATTAGGTTACAGTCAGTATTAGGTTAAAGTCAGTATTAGGATACAGTCAGTATTAGGTTACAGACAGTATTAGGTTACAGTCAGTATTAGGATACAGTCAGTATTAGGTTACAGTCAGTATTAGGATAAAGTCAGTATTAGATTACAGTCAGTGTTAAGTTACAGTCAGTATTAGGATACAGTCAGTATTAAGATAAAGCCAGTATTAGGTTATAGTCAGTATTAGGATACAGTCAGTATTAGGATACAGTCAGAATTAGGTTACACTCAGTATTAGGTTACAGTCAGTATTAGGTTACAGTCAGTATTAGGATACAGTCAGTATTAGGTTACAGTCAGAATTGGGATACAGTCAGTATTAGGATACAGTCAGAATTAGGTTACACTCAGTATTAGGTTACAGACAGTATTAGGTTACAGTCAGTATTATGTTACAGTCAGTATTAGGTTACACTCAGTATTAGGTTACATACAGTATTAGGTTACAGTCAGTATTAGGATACAGTCAGTATTAGGTTACAATCAGTATTACGCTACAGTCAGTATTAGGTTACAGTCAGTATTAGGTTACACTCAGTATTAGGATACAGTCAGTATTAGGTTACAGTCAGTATTAGGATACAGTCAGTATTAGGATACAGTCAGTATTAGGTTACAATCAGTATTAAGATACAGTCAGTATTAGGTTACAGACAGTATTAGGTTACAGTCAGTATTAGGTTACAGTCAGTATTAGGTTACAGACAGTATTAGGATACAGTCAGTATTACGTTACAATCAGTATTAGGTTACAGTCAGTATTAGGTTACAGACAGTATTAGGATACAGTCAGTATTAGGTTACAGACAGTATTAGGATACAGTCAGTATTAGGTTACAATCAGTATTAGGTTACAGTCAGTATTAGGTTACAGACAGTATTAGGTTACAGTCAGTATTAGGTTAAAGTCAGTATTAGGATACAGTCAGTATTAGGTTACAGACAGTATTAGGTTACAGTCAGTATTAGGATACAGTCAGTATTAGGATACAGTCAGTATTAGGTTACAGTCAGTATTAGGATACAGTCAGTATTAGGTTACAGACAGTATTAGGTTACAGACAGTATTAGGTTACAGTCAGTATTAGGTTACAGACAGTATTAGGATACAGTCAGTAGTAGGTTACAATCAGTATTAGGTTACAGTCAGTATTAGGTTACAGTCAGTATTAGGTTACAGACAGTATTAGGTTACAGTCAGTATTAGGTTGCAGACAGTATTAGGATACAGTCAGTATTAGGTTACAATCAGTATTAGGTTACAGTCAGTATTAGGTTACAGACAGTATTAGGTTACAGTCAGTATTAGGTTAAAGTCAGTATTAGGATACAGTCAGTATTAGGTTACAGACAGTATTAGGTTACAGTCAGTATTAGGAAACAGTCAGTATTAGGTTACAGTCAGTATTAGGTTACACTCAGTATTAGGTTACAGTCAGTATTAGGTTACAGTCAGTATTAGGATACAGTCAGTATTAGGTTACAGACAGTATTAGGTTACACTCAGTATTAGGTTACAATCAGTATTTGGATACAGTCAATATTAGGATACAGTCAGTATTAGGTTACATTCAGTATTGGGATACAGTCAGTATTAGGTTACAGTCAGTATTAGGTTACAGTCAGTATTAGGTTACACTCAGTATTAGGATACAGTCAGTATTAGGATAAAGTCAGTATTAGGTTATAGTCAGTATTAGGATACAGTCAGTATTAGGATACAGTCAGTATTAGGTTAGACTCAGTATTAGGTTACAGTCAGTATTAGGTTACAGTCAGTATTAGGATACAGTCAGTATTAGGTTACCGTCAGTATTGGGATACAGTCAGTATTAGGATACAGTCAGTATTAGGTTACAGTCAGTATAAGGATAAAGTCAGTATTAGATTACAGTCAGTGTTAAGTTACAGTCAGTATTAGGATACAGTCAGTATTAAGATAAAGTCAGTATTAGGTTATAGTCAGTATTAGGATACAGTCAGTATTAGAATACAGTCAGTATTAGGTTACACTCAGTATTAGGTTACAGTCAGTATTAGGTTACAGTCAGTATTAGGATACAGTCAGTATTAGGTTACAGTCAGTATTGGGATACAGTCAGTATTAGGATACAGTCAGTATTAGGTTACACTCAGTATTAGGTTACAGACAGTATTAGGTTACAGTCAGTATTAGGATACAGTCAGTATTAGGTTACAATCAGTATTACGCTACAGTCAGTATTAGGTTACAGTTAGAATTAGGTTACACTCAGTATTAGGATAAAAGTCAGTATTAGGTTACAGTCAGTATTAGGATAAAGTCAGTATTAGGATACAGTCAGTATTAGGATACAGTCAGTATTAGGTTACAGACAGTATTAGGTTACAGTCAGTTTTAGGTTACAGACAGTATGAGGATACATTCAGTATTAGGTTACAATCAGTATTAGGTTACAGTCAGTATTAGGTTACAGACAGTATTAGGATACAGTCAGTATTAGGTTACAGACAGTATTAGGATACAGTCAGTATTAGGTTACAGTCAGTATTAGGTTACAGACAGTATTAGGTTACAGTCAGTATTAGGATACAGTCAGTATTAGGTTACAGTCAGTATTAGGTTACAATCAGTATTACGCTACAGTCAGTATTACGCTACAGTCAGTATTAGGTTACGGTCAGTATTAGGTTACACTCGTTATTAGGATACAGTCAGTATTAGGTTACAGTCAGTATTAGGATAAAGTCAGTATTATGATGCAGTCAGTATTAGGTTACAATCAGTATTAGAATACAGTCAGTATTAGGTTACAGACAGTATTAGGTTACAGTCAGTATTAGGTTACAGACAGTATTAGGATACAGTCAGTATTAGGTAACAATCAGTATTAGGTTACAGTCAGTATTAGGTTACAGACAGTATTAGGATACAGTCAGTATTAGGTTACAGACAGTATTAGGATACAGTCAGTATTAGGATACAGTCAGTATTAGGTTACACTCAGTATTAGGTTACAGTCAGTATTAGGTTACAGTCAGTATTAGGATACAGTCAGTATTAGGATACAGTCAGTATTAGGTTACACTCAGTATTAGGTTACAGTCAGTATTAGGTTACAGTCAGTATTGGGATACAGTCAGTATTAGGATACAGTCGGTATTAGGTTACACTCAGTATTAGGTTACAGACAGTATTAGGTTACAGTCAGTATTAGGATACAGTCAGTATTAGGTTACAATCAGTATTACGCTACAGTCAGTATTAGGTTACAGTCAGTATTAGGTTACAGTCAGTATTAGGATACAGTCAGTATTAGTTTACAGTCAGTATTAGGATAAAGTCAGTATTATGATGCAGTCAGTATTAGGTTACAATCAGTATTAGAATACAGTCAGTATTAGGTTACAGACAGTATTAGGTTACAGTCAGTATTAGGTTACAGACAGTATTAGGATACAGTCAGTATTAGGTTACAAACAGTATTAGGATACAGTCAGTATTAGGTTACAGACAGTATTAGGATACAGTCAGTATTAGGTTACAGACAGTATTAGTATACAGTCAGTATTAGGTTACAATCAGTATTAGGTTACAGTCAGTATTAGGTCACAGTTAGTATTAGGATACAGTCAGTATTATGTTACACTCAGTATTAGGTTACAGTCAGTATTAGGATAAAGTCAGTATTAGGTTACAGTCAGTATTAGGATACAGTCAGTATTAGGTTACAGTCAGTATTAGGATACAGTCAGTATTATGTTACACTCAGTATTAGGTTACAGTCAGTATTAGGATAAAGTCAGTATTAGGATACAGTCAGTATTAGGATACAGTCAGTATTAGGTTACAATCAGTATTAGGATACAGTCAGTATTAGGATACAGTCAGTATTAGGTTACAGACAGTATTAGGTTACAGTCAGTATTAGGATACAGTCAGTATTAGGTTACAGACAGTATTAGGTTACAGTCAGTATTAGGATACAGTCAGTATTAGGTTACAGACAGTATTAGGTTACAGTCAGTATTGGGATACAGTCAGAATTAGGTTACAGTCAGTATTAGGATACAGTCAGAATTAGGATACAGTCAGTATTAGGATACAGTCCGTATTAGGATACAGTCAGTATTAGGTTACAGTCAGTGTTAGGTTACAGTCAGTATTAGGTTACAATCAGTATTAGGTTACAGTCAGTGTTAGGATACAGTCAGTGTTAGGATACAGTCAGTGTTAGGTTACAGTCAGTAATAGGATACAGTCAGTATTAGGTTACAGTCACTATTAGGATAAAGTCAGTGTTAGGATACAGTCAGTATTAGGATACAGTCAGTATTAGGTTACAGTCAGTATTAGGATACAGTCAGTATTATGTTACACTCAGTATTAGGTTACAGTCAGTATTAGGATAAAGTCAGTATTAGGTTACAGTCAGTATTAGGATACAGTCAGTATTAGGTTACAGTCAGTATTAGGATACAGTCAGTATTATGTTACACTCAGTATTAGGTTACAGTCAGTATTAGGATAAATTCAGTATTAGGATACAGTCAGTATTAGGATACAGTCAGTGTTAGGTTACAGTCAGTAATAGGATACAGGCAGTATTAGGTTACAGTCAGTATTAGGTTACAGTCAGTATTAGGTTAAAGTCAGTATTAGGATACAGTCAGTATTAGGTTACAGACAGTATTAGGTTACAGTCAGTATTAGGATACAGTCAGTATTAGGTTACAGTCAGTATTAGGATAAAGTCAGTATTAGATTACAGTCAGTGTTAAGTTACAGTCAGTATTAGGATACAGTCAGTATTAAGATAAAGCCAGTATTAGGTTATAGTCAGTATTAGGATACAGTCAGTATTAGGATACAGTCAGTATTAGGTTACACTCAGTATTAGGTTACAGTCAGTATTAGGTTACAGTCAGTATTAGGATACAGTCAGTATTAGGTTACAGTCAGAATTGGGATACAGTCAGTATTAGGATACCGTCAGAATTAGGTTACACTCAGTATTAGGTTACAGACAGTATTAGGTTACAGTCAGTATTATGTTACAGTCAGTATTAGGTTACACTCAGTATTAGGTTACATACAGTATTAGGTTACAGTCAGTATTAGGATACAGTCAGTATTAGGTTACAATCAGTATTACGCTACAGTCAGTATTAGGTTACAGTCAGTATTAGGTTACACTCAGTATTAGGTTACAGACAGTATTAGGTTACAGTCAGTATTAGGTTACAGTCAGTATTAGGTTACAGACAGTATTAGGATACAGTCAGTATTACGTTACAATCAGTATTAGGTTACAGTCAGTATTAGGTTACAGACAGTATTAGGATACAGTCAGTATTAGGTTACAGACAGTATTAGGATACAGTCAGTATTAGGTTACAATCAGTATTAGGTTACAGTCAGTATTAGGTTACAGACAGTATTAGGTTACAGTCAGTATTAGGTTAAAGTCAGTATTAGGATACAGTCAGTATTAGGTTACAGACAGTATTAGGTTACAGTCAGTATTAGGATACAGTCAGTATTAGGATACAGTCAGTATTAGGTTACAGTCAGTATTAGGATACAGTCAGTATTAGGTTACAGACAGTATTAGGTTACAGACAGTATTAGGTTACAGTCAGTATTAGGTTACAGACAGTATTAGGATACAGTCAGTAGTAGGTTACAATCAGTATTAGGTTACAGTCAGTATTAGGTTACAGTCAGTATTAGGTTACAGACAGTATTAGGTTACAGTCAGTATTAGGTTGCAGACAGTATTAGGATACAGTCAGTATTAGGTTACAAACAGTATTAGGTTACAGTCAGTATTAGGTTACAGACAGTATTAGGTTACAGTCAGTATTAGGTTAAAGTCAGTATTAGGATACAGTCAGTATTAGGTTACAGACAGTATTAGGTTACAGTCAGTATTAGGAAACAGTCAGTATTAGGTTACAGTCAGTATTAGGTTACACTCAGTATTAGGTTACAGTCAGTATTAGGTTACAGTCAGTATTAGGATACAGTCAGTATTAGGTTACAGACAGTATTAGGTTACACTCAGTATTAGGTTACAATCAGTATTTGGATACAGTCAATATTAGGATACAGTCAGTATTAGGTTACATTCAGTATTGGGATACAGTCAGTATTAGGTTACAGTCAGTATTAGGTTACACTCAGTATTAGGATACAGTCAGTATTAGGATAAAGTCAGTATTAGGTTATAGTCAGTATTAGGATACAGTCAGTATTAGGATACAGTCAGTATTAGGTTACACTCAGTATTAGGTTACAGTCAGTATTAGGTTACAGTCAGTATTAGGATACAGTCAGTATTAGGTTACCGTCAGTATTGGGATACAGTCAGTATTAGGATACAGTCAGTATTAGGTTACAGTCAGTATAAGGATAAAGTCAGTATTAGATTACAGTCAGTGTTAAGTTACAGTCAGTATTAGGATACAGTCAGTATTAAGATAAAGTCAGTATTAGGTTATAGTCAGTATTAGGATACAGTCAGTATTAGAATACAGTCAGTATTAGGTTACACTCAGTATTAGGTTACAGTCAGTATTAGGTTACAGTCAGTATTAGGATACAGTCAGTATTAGGTTACAGTCAGTATTGGGATACAGTCAGTATTAGGATACAGTCAGTATTAGGTTACACTCAGTATTAGGTTACAGACAGTATTAGGTTACAGTCAGTATTAGGATACAGTCAGTATTAGGTTACAATCAGTATTACGCTACAGTCAGTATTAGGTTACAGTTAGAATTAGGTTACACTCAGTATTAGGATAAAAGTCAGTATTAGGTTACAGTCAGTATTAGGATAAAGTCAGTATTAGGATACAGTCAGTATTAGGATACAGTCAGTATTAGGTTACAGACAGTATTAGGTTACAGTCAGTTTTAGGTTACAGACAGTATGAGGATACATTCAGTATTAGGTTACAATCAGTATTAGGTTACAGTCAGTATTAGGTTACAGACAGTATTAGGATACAGTCAGTATTAGGTTACAGACAGTATTAGGATACAGTCAGTATTAGGTTACAGTCAGTATTAGGTTACAGACAGTATTAGGTTACAGTCAGTATTAGGATACAGTCAGTATTAGGTTACAGTCAGTATTAGGTTACAATCAGTATTACGCTACAGTCAGTATTACGCTACAGTCAGTATTAGGTTACGGTCAGTATTAGGTTACACTCGTTATTAGGATACAGTCAGTATTAGGTTACAGTCAGTATTAGGATAAAGTCAGTATTATGATGCAGTCAGTATTAGGTTACAATCAGTATTAGAATACAGTCAGTATTAGGTTACAGACAGTATTAGGTTACAGTCAGTATTAGGTTACAGACAGTATTAGGATACAGTCAGTATTAGGTAACAATCAGTATTAGGTTACAGTCAGTATTAGGTTACAGACAGTATTAGGATACAGTCAGTATTAGGTTACAGACAGTATTAGGATACAGTCAGTATTAGGTTACAATCAGTATTAGGTTACAGTCAGTATTAGGTTACAGTCAGTATTAGGATACAGTCAGTATTATGTTACACTCAGTATTAGGTTACAGTCAGTATTAGGATAAAGTCAGTATTAGGTTACAGTCAGTATTAGGATACAGTCAGTATTAGATTACAGTCAGTATTAGGATACAGTCAGTATTATGTTACACTCAGTATTAGGTTACAGTCAGTATTAGGATAAAGTCAGTATTAGGATACAGTCAGTATTAGGATACAGTCAGTATTAGGTTACAATCAGTATTAGGATACAGTCAGTATTAGGTTACAGTCAGTATTAGGATACAGTCAGTATTAGGTTACAGACAGTATTAGGTTACAGTCAGTATTAGGATACAGTCAGTATTAGGTTACAGACAGTATTAGGTTACAGTCAGTATTAGGATACAGTCAGTATTAGGTTACAGACAGTATTAGGTTACAGTCAGTATTGGGATACAGTCAGAATTAGGTTACAGTCAGTATTAGGATACAGTCAGAATTAGGATACAGTCAGTAATAGGATACAGTCAGTATTAGGTTACAGTCACTATTAGGATAAAGTCAGTGTTAGGATACAGTCAGTATTAGGATACAGTCAGTATTAGGTTACAGTCAGTATTAGGATACAGTCAGTATTATGTTACACTCAGTATTAGGTTACAGTCAGTATTAGGATAAAGTCAGTATTAGGTTACAGTCAGTATTAGGATACAGTCAGTATTAGGTTACAGTCAGTATTAGGATACAGTCAGTATTATGTTACACTCAGTATTAGGTTACAGTCAGTATTAGGATAAAGTCAGTATTAGGATACAGTCAGTGTTAGGTTACAGTCAGTAATAGGATACAGTCAGTATTAGGTTACAGTCAGTATTAGGTTACAGTCAGTATTAGGTTAAAGTCAGTATTAGGATACAGTCAGTATTAGGTTACAGACAGTATTAGGTTACAGTCAGTATTAGGATACACTCAGTATTAGGTTACAGTCAGTATTAGGATCAAGTCAGTATTAGATTACAGTCAGTGTTAAGTTACAGTCAGTATTAGGATACAGTCAGTATTAAGATAAAGCCAGTATTAGGTTATAGTCAGTATTAGGATACAGTCAGTATTAGGATACATTCAGTATTAGGTTACACTCAGTATTAGGTTACAGTCAGTATTAGGTTACAGTCAGAATTGGGATACAGTCAGTATTAGGATACAGTCAGTATTAGGTTACACTCAGTATTAGGTTACAGACAGTATTAGGTTACAGTCAGTATTATGTTACAGTCAGTATTAGGTTACACTCAGTATTAGGTTACATACAGTATTAGGTTACAGTCAGTATTAGGATACAGTCAGTATTAGGTTACAATCAGTATTACGCTACAGTCAGTATTAGGTTACAGTCAGTATTAGGTTACACTCAGTATTAGGATACAGTCAGTATTAGGTTACAGTCAGTATTAGGATACAGTCAGTATTAGGATACAGTCAGTATTAGGTTACAATCAGTATTAAGATACAGTCAGTATTAGGTTACAGACAGTATTAGGTTACAGTCAGTATTAGGTTACAGTCAGTATTAGGTTACAGACAGTATTAGGATACAGTCAGTATTACGTTACAATCAGTATTAGGTTACAGTCAGTATTAGGTTACAGACAGTATTAGGATACAGTCAGTATTAGGTTACAGACAGTATTAGGATACAGTCAGTATTAGGTTACAATCAGTATTAGGTTACAGTCAGTATTAGGTTACAGACAGTAATAGGTTACAGTCAGTATTAGGTTAAAGTCAGTATTAGGATACAGTCAGTATTAGGTTACAGACAGTATTAGGTTACAGTCAGTATTAGGATACAGTCAGTATTAGGATACAGTCAGTATTAGGTTACAATCAGTATTAGGATACAGTCAGTATTAGGTTACAGACAGTATTAGGTTACAGACAGTATTAGGTTACAGTCAGTATTAGGTTACAGACAGTATTAGGATACAGTCAGTATTAGGTTAAAATCAGTATTAGGTTACAGTCAGTATTAGGTTACAGTCAGTATTAGGTTACAGACAGTATTAGGTTACAGTCAGTATTAGGTTACAGACAGTATTAGGATACAGTCAGTATTAGGTTACAATCAGTATTAGGTTACAGTCAGTATTAGGTTACAGACAGTATTAGGTTACAGTCAGTATTAGGTTAAAGTCAGTATTAGGATACAGTCAGTATTAGGTTACAGACAGTATTAGGTTACAGTCAGTATTAGGAAACAGTCAGTATTAGGTTACAGTCAGTATTAGGTTACACTCAGTATTAGGTTACAGTCAGTATTAGGTTACAGTCAGTATTAGGATACAGTCAGTATTAGGTTACAGACAGTATTAGGTTACACTCAGTATTAGGTTACAATCAGTATTTGGATACAGTCAATATTAGGATACAGTCAGTATTAGGTTACAGTCAGTATTAGGTTACAGTCAGTATTAGGTTACACTCAGTATTAGGATACAGTCAGTATTAGGATAAAGTCAGTATTAGGTTATAGTCAGTATTAGGATACAGTCAGTATTAGGATACAGTCAGTATTAGGTTACACTCAGTATTAGGTTACAGTCAGTATTAGGTTACAGTCAGTATTAGGATACAGTCAGTATTAGCTTACCGTCAGTATTGGGATACAGTCAGTATTAGGATACAGTCAGTATTAGGTTACAGTCAGTATAAGGATAAAGTCAGTATTAGATTACAGTCAGTGTTAAGTTACAGTCAGTATTAGGATACAGTCAGTATTAAGATAAAGTCAGTATTAGGTTATAGTCAGTATTAGGATACAGTCAGTATTAGCATACAGTCAGTATTAGGTTACACTCAGTATTAGGTTACAGTCAGTATTAGGTTACAGTCAGTATTAGGATACAGTCAGTATTAGGTTACAGTCAGTATTGGGATACAGTCAGTATTAGGATACAGTCAGTATTAGGTTACACTCAGTATTAGGTTACAGACAGTATTAGGTTACAGTCAGTATTAGGATACAGTCAGTATTAGGTTACAATCAGTATTACGCTACAGTCAGTATTAGGTTACAGTTAGAATTAGGTTACACTCAGTATTAGGATACAGTCAGTATTAGGTTACAGTCAGTATTAGGATAAAGTCAGTATTAGGATACAGTCAGTATTAGGATACAGTCAGTATTAGGTTACAGACAGTATTAGGTTACAGTCAGTTTTAGGTTACAGACAGTATTAGGATACATTCAGTATTAGGTTACAATCAGTATTAGGTTACAGTCAGTATTAGGTTACAGACAGTATTAGGATACAGTCAGTATTAGGTTACAGACAGTATTAGGATACAGTCAGTATTAGGTTACAGTCAGTATTAGGTTACAGACAGTATTAGGTTACAGTCAGTATTAGGATACAGTCAGTATTAGGTTACAGTCAGTATTAGGTTACAATCAGTATTACGCTACAGTCAGTATTAAGTTACAATCAGTATTAGGATACAGTCAGTATTAGGTTACAGACAGTATTAGGTTACAGTCAGTATTAGGTTACAGACAGTATTAGCATAAGTCAGTATTAGGTTACAATCAGTATTAGGTTACAGTCAGTATTAGGTTACAGACTGTATTAGGTTACAGTCAGTATTAGGTTACAGACAGTATTAGGATACAGTCAGAATTAGGTTACAATCAGTATTAGGTTAAAGACAGTATAAGGTTACAGTCAGTATTAGGTTACAGTCATTATTAGCATACAGTCAGTATTAGGTTACAGTCAGTATTTGGATACAGTCAATATTAGGATACAGTCAGTATTAGGTTACATTCAGTATTGTGATACAGTCAGTATTAGGTTACAGTCAGTATTAGGTTACAGTCAGTATTAGGTTACACTCAGTATTAGGATACAGTCAGTATTAGATTACAGTCAGTATTGGGTTACACTCAGTATTAGGTTACACTCAGTATTAGGATACAGTCAGTATTAGGTTACAATCAGTATTAGGTTACAGTCAGTATTAGGTTACAGACAGTATTAGGTTACAGTCAGTATTAGGTTACAGACAGTATTAGGATACAGTCAGTATTAGGTTACAATCAGTATTAGGATACAGTCAATATTAGGATACAGTCAGTATTAGGTTACAGACAGTATAAGGTTACAGTCAGTATTAGGTTACAATCAGTATTAGGATACAGTCAGTATTAGGTTACAGACAGTATTAGGTTACAGTCAGTATTAGGCTACAGACAGTATTAGCATACAGTCAGTATTAGGTTACAATCAGTATTAGGTTACAGTCAGTATTAGGTTACAGACAGTATTAGGTTACAGTCAGTATTAGGTTACAGACAGTATTAGGATACAGTCAGTATTAGGTTACAATCAGTATTAGGTTAAAGACAGTATAAGGTTACAGTCAGTATTAGGTTACAGTCATTATTAGCATACAGTCAGTATTAGGTTACAGTCAGTATTTGGATACAGTCATTATTAGGATACAGTCAGTATTAGGTTACATTCAGTATTGGGATACAGTCAGTATTAGGTTACAGTCAGTATTAGGTTACAGTCAGTATTAGGTTACACTCAGTATTAGGATACAGTCAGTATTAGATTACAGTCAGTATTGGGTTACAGTCAGTATTAGGTTACACTCAGTATTAGGATACAGTCAATATTAGGATACAGTCAGTATTAGGTTACAGACAGTATAAGGTTACAGTCAGTATTAGGTTACAGTCAGTATTAGGATACAGTCAGTATTAGGTTACACTCAGTATTAGGATACAGTCAGTATTAGGTTACAATCAGTATTAGGTTACAGTCAGTATTAGGTTACAGACAGTATTAGGTTACAGTCAGTATTAGGTTACAGACAGTATTAGGATACAGTCAGTATTAGGTTACAATCAGTATTAGGATACAGTCAGTATTAGGATACAGTCAGTATTAGGTTACAGTCAGTATTAGGTTACAATCAGTATTAGGATACAGTCAGTATTAGATTACAGTCAGTATTGGGTTACAGTCAGTATTAGGTTACAGTTAATATTAGACTACAGTCGGTGCGAGATTATACTCGGTGCTAGGTTTGTGTTAGTGTTTATTTTTATTTGCCGTTTCCTGTATACAGCGCTGCAGGGAACATTTTCTTTGTTTTTGACAATTTAGATTTTCCTTTCAATGTGCAGTTTATTTATTCAGTTACATTTATAATCTGGAATTCAATGTGCAACGACCAATAGATGAGAGACTCCACGGACTGTACCTTCAGTGCAGCATCATCTGTTTGTACGACTATCATATGAGACTCTTTGTTTTCACAAAATGTTTTACTTTTCTCCCACGTTTCAGCCTTTTCAGAAAAGAGTAAACATGTTTTTCCAAATAATATCCAATTTTCTGGGCAAAAACCTGAAAGAAAATGGCACAGTTATCGATATAACCACAAGAAGACAACAGAATATTCCTAAACCGACCAGGCCAGTCCTTCAGCCTCTATAAGTAGTGTACAGCGAATCTATATCCATTAATTGATTTAAAAAAAAAAAACAAAAGAAAAAAACTCACTGGAGATTTTTTGAAAAATTCGATTTGGCAGCTTCATAGAAATTCGACAAGAAATTTTATTTGTTACAAATTAATTTATCATGAATCGCTATAAATCACGTTAAAAGTAACAGTGGCCTGTAATCCTGACTCTTGGTGCACTGCACAGTTATGTAGATGGTGATAAATTGTAGCAGAGCCTGTAGTTCAGCAGTTTCTCGCGCTCTCCATGCAGTCTCCCTGCCCTCTCCCTGCATTCTCCCTGCAGTCTCCCTGCCCTCTCCCTGCAGTCTCCCTGCACGCTCCCTGCCCTCTCCCTGCCCTCTCCCTGCCCTCTCCCTGCCCTCTCCCTGCCCTCTCCCTGCCCTCTCCCTGCACTCTCCCTGCACTCCCTCTGCACTAACCCTGCAGTCTCCCTGCACTCTCCCTTCAGTCTTCCTGCCCTCTTCCTGACCTCACTCTGCCCTAACCCTGCACTCTCCCTGCCCTCTCCCTGCAATATCCCTGCCCTCCCCTGCCCTCTCCCTGCAGTCTCCCTGCCCTCCCCCTGCAGTCTCCCTGCCCTCCCCCTGCCCTCTCCCTGCCCTCTCCCTGCCCTCTCCCTGCACTCTCCCTGCACTAACCCTGCACTAACCCTGCAGTCTCCCTGCAGTCTCCCTCTCCAATAATGTCCTACACTCTCTGTTAACAGTTTGCAGCATCAATGTCCCTAGTGCACGAGCGTCTTCTCACATCTTATAGGAGAATGTTGGCGACTCAATGGGATGAGGGTTTTATAGGGCTGTGACATCACAGGCGGTGGCTACCTGCAGATTGGCTGGCTGCATGGCATTATGGGTGATCTTGTGTTCCTGGGTTTGTCTCCTCTACGCTTTCTTTCACTTTATAACACTTGCAGCCGCCATTTTAGGAAACTGATACATTACAACGAAGTGCAAGGAAATTTGAATTCATTTAGATCCGAAGGATTCCAAAACTTTGGACCAAATTCCGCTTCAGTTGCTTCATTTTGCTCAACACTAAATCTCACCCCAAGGAGGAGTTCTAGAATGAAGCTTCCTATGTGTGATTGTAATGATGAAAAATATAAGATACTGCAATATTATAGGAAACAAGAAGATCACTGGGGAAACTGTACAGCTTAGAGGAGGCTCTAGGACCCTGATGTTTTCGCCTCTATACAAGATGAGGTACGGCCTCTATCCTGGATACAAGATGGAATACGGCCTGCAGCCTGGATACAAGATGAGATACGGCCTCTAGCCTGGATACAACATGAGATGCGGCCTCTAGCCTGGATACAAGATGAGATACGGCCTCTAGCCTGGATACAAGATGAGATACGGCCTCTAGCCTGGATACAAGATGAGATACGGCCTCTAGCCTGGATACAAGATGGGACATGGCCTTTAGCCTAGATACAAGATGAGATATGGCCTCTAGCCTGGATACAAGATGAGATACGGCCTCTAGCCTGGATACAAGATGAGATACGACCTCTAGCCTGGATACAAGATGAGATACGGCCTCTAGTCTGGATACAAGATGAGATACGGCCTCTAGAGCCTGGATACAAGATGAGATACGGCCTCTAGCCTGGATACAAGATGAGATACGGCCTCTATCCTGGATACAAGATGGAATACGGCCTGCAGCCTGGATACAAGATGAGATACGGCCTCTAGCCTGGATACAACATGAGATACGGCCTCTAGCCTGGATACAAGATGAGATACGGCCTCTAGCCTGGATACAAGATGAGATACGGCCTCTAGCCTGGATACAAGATGAGATACGGCCTCTAGCCTGGATACAAGATGGGATACGACCTCTAGCCTGGATACAAGATGAGATACGCAACAAAATGAGCCCTAGGTTGGAGCCCTCGGGATGAAAATTCACTTATTATACAAAAGGTCATCCAGACCAAAAAATCCCTTTACGGGTCCCAACAAAAAAGTTTAATGTATATAAAACAAATTCTTTAATTATACCTTTAAAAATTAAACCTACAGACGACAGATCATGAACAATTAAAACTATCAGGGACTGGCAATATGTCACTTATAGTCTTGGAATTGCTGGGAGGACTGAGTGGGTGCTTTATTTATCTGTGTATTTATGGATGTTATTACCACATTGTGTTATATGGAACAGACTCACGTCCATCTGTCACCATCCACAGTGGCCACTGGTGACGGTTAGGACTTATCACAAAATGGCGATCAGGCAGCCACACTGTTTATTATAAGTCTGCGCAACACTACTTGCCAGTTTCCTGCTCAATTCACTAGGTGCACACACAATGTGGCTGTCTGTATTACCACATATCAATTGTTCCCTGCCAGCGTTCATGCACTGTGGCTGTCTGTATTACCACATTCAAAAGACTCCCTGCCAGTGTTCATACAATGTGGCTAATTATCACCACCTGCAGATTATTCACTGCCGGCGTTCATACAATGTGGCTATTTGCATTACCACCTGCAGATTATTCACTGCCTGTGTACATACATTGTGGCTGTTTGTATCACCATGTGCAGATTATTCACTGCCGGCGTTCACACGATGTGGTTAAATCTATCACCGCCTGCAGATTGATCACTGCCTGTGTACATACAATGTGGCTGTTTGTATCACCATGTGCAGATTCACTGCCGGCGCTCACACATTGTGGCTGTTTGTATCACCACATGCCGATTAATCACTGCCAGCGTTCACACATTGTGGCTGTTTGTATCACCACATGCCGATTAATCACTGCCGGCGCTCACACATTGTGGCTGTTTGTATCACCACATGCCGATTAATCACTGCAGCGTTTATGAAATGTGGCTGTTTGTATCACCACACTCAGATTACTATCTGCCGGCGTTCCAGCCCATCCACACATGCCTCCACTCAGTCACTCTATCTATCCTCAGCTGATGTATTGTTTCTATTGCTCAGCCCTGTCTAAAATCACACATACATAATTACTGCCCCTCCCGACATGTTTCGCCGCTGTTACGACTTCGTCAGGGGAATAGGGGTAATAGTGATCGTGCGCTGTTAGACGCCCTCTTACATAGTCATTCAGACCCCGCCCTGGATCTCTCCACCAATAACCTCCAGATCTACAGGACCTGACCTCTCCAGTGGGAGGAGCGGTGCGCTCGTCACCAAGCGTTAGCCACTCCCCCTTTCTTTCTTTATTTTGCCTGCATCACTGCAGCCTTTCAATGTGCATACATTTTACAGCAGAGCAGCGGCACTTCTATACGTCTCACTGACGGTAGGGCTGCACAGTAGAGAATACATAATCACTTGTACTCACATCTTAACAGTTGGATCAAAGGCACAGTACAATCGCCATCATTCTAACAGTGTTAGGATCGCGATAGATAGTACTTCTAGTTATCGGGATTAAACAGTAATGGTTCCATATATTTCTCTCATACTAATGGCTGCCAGCATACCATCCACAAACACCGGCATCGCATCAGTCCGCATCATCAAGCGAACACCAGAACACAATCCACCCAACACGAGCCACCAACCGGGTGTCCAAGGTATGTATTGATAATATGATATATCACTGTGTATAATGTACATTCATCAAGTGGCCGTTGCCTGTTTAGTTATTATAATCACTTTTTTCATCCTAGCACATATTTATTACCTGTGTAGTGGATTCCTGGATGTAGGTAAAGGTCCCCTTATTATAAATTCATTAGGATCTGGTGGGTCCAGGTTTGAATCCTGGGTTTATGACATGGCCAAACAGGGGGCGTACAGAGACATGATCAACCGTCTCTCAGTTTATTTAATGGGTCTATAACCTTATGACCCCATCCAACGCATATGATCCATAGTAACAGATATGGTGGCAATTTGTCCTATGGGTCAATGACCCTATTAATACATGCCAGTATATATTTGCAATGGCAGTTCACTAGATAAAGGCAGTAAAGGAAAAGGCTCATTAAGGCCGCTCGGACTCAGTGACCGTATCCTATGTATCCACCTAGCTTCCTCCTGTAGCAATTTCTGATCCAGATTCCCACTTCTTGGGCCTAACTTGATCCTTGCCCAGAGTTTCAGGACTCCCAGATTGTTATTATGGACATAAGATACATGTCTGTATAGGGACGTGTCCTTTTTTGTATTTATAGCACTAATGTGACCTGAGATTCTTCTCCTTAGTTCCGGTACAGTCTTACCCACATAAAGTTTAGGGCAGGTACATGATGCAACGTAAACAATGCCACTGCTGCGGCAAATTGAAAAAATTCCTAATAGTGTATTCACGTCCATCCACTGGGTTCGTGAAACCTTTAATTCTGGGTAAAAACCTGCAAAAAGTACAGTTCCCGCAGGGAAAAGAGCCCACAGTTTTTGATTTTAGCCACATTCCGTTATCAATTTGTGCTTTAGGGAGGAAGCTGTGGACCAACTGATCTCTCAGATTAGGTCCTCATCTATATGTGATACTTGGAAAAGATGGTATTACCCCATGTAGGTCTGGATCACTCGTCAAAATTCGCCAATGTTTCTTGAGGATACTTGTGATTTGCTGCTGACACCCATCATAGGTGCCGATACATCTGATCTACTGATCTGATTCTCTCCTTTCATTCTTAGCTCAATTAAAAGCTCTTTTGAGACTTTTACGTGGGTATCCCCTAGTTCTAAAACGCTTATATAACTCGTCCGCCTCTTTTTTGAAAGCCTCCTCGGTGGCACAATTTCTTCTGGCCCTCAAGTACTGACCAACAGGTATACCATTTTTTAACGAGGTCGGATGCCAGCTAGACCACTCCAAGAAACTGTTCGTTGAGGTCGGTTTTCGATAAATATCTGTCAGGATGCGTCCGTCCATGTCCTTACATATTGTCAAATCCAGAAAACAAATCTCATTGGGATGAATCTCATGGATGAAATACATCCCAATGTCGTTTTTATTTAGTTCACTGACAAACTCAAGGAAAAGGCTATATTCTCCCTCCCAAATCAATAGCACATCGTCAATAAATCTGCCCCAAAATAAAATGTGACTAGTAAATTGTGACAACGTATCCAAAAAAACTATTTGGTCTTCCCACCACCCGAGAAAAAGATTTGCAAAAGTCGGTGCACAGGGCGTGCCCATACCGGTGCCTTTTATCTGATGACAGAAGGCACCGTTGCATAAAAAATAATTGTGTGTAAGAATAAATCCAAGTAATTTCAAAAGAAATCCATTGTGTTTCTGAAAAGACGTGCTCTTAGTGTCAAAAAAAATTCGGTCGCTTTTATGCCCAATTCATTATTGGTGTTGCTATATAAAGCTTCCACATCCAGACTCGCTAGATACGTGGATGTCGACAGTATGATACCATTAATTTTACTCAATACGTCACTAGTATCCTTAATGTATGACGGTAACGATGTTACAAAGGGTCTTAATATATTATCCACATATTCACTACCAGACTGAGTCAAGGAATCATTTCCGGAAACAATTGGTCGACCAGGTATTGGGCTTTTATTTTTATGCACCTTCGGAAGTGCATAAAATGTCGCAATTGTAGGGTTCTTGTTATACAAAAATTCATATTCATCCTTAGATATCAAATACTGATCCCATTTTTCAGGATACTGTGCAATTCCTCAAGATAAACATTTGTAGTGTTATCTGACAGGATTTCATAGGTTTGCCTATCCCTCAGTAATCTCTCCACCATCTGATCAGAGTCGGTCCTATTCTGGACCACTATGTTGCCCCCCTTGTCACTTGGTTTTATCACAATTTCTTTGTTGGTTTTCAATTCTTCCAAGGCCAATATTTCCTCTGGTGTCATATTCACTGGAATACTATCCGTCTTAATTTTCAAGTTGTTTATTTCCCGTGTGACCATCTCAACAAACGTTTCTATGTTTTTATATTGAGAGAAGGCAGGGGTCCATTTGGATCTTGGTTTCAGATCTGTTAATGGTAGTTCAATATCGCATGGTATTCCTTCATTCTCATGGTATCACCTTCCTCAGGAGACATTGGCGAATTTTGACGAGTGATCCAGACCTACATGGGGTAATACCATCTTTTCCAAGTATCACATATAGACAGGCTCGGACTGGCCCACAGGGGTACAGGGGAATCCCCCGGTGGGCCCTTGAGCAAGGTGGGCCCCTAGTCTAACACAGTAGATTTACTGCTCTAAAAACATGTATTCAATGCAGAGCACCTCAACCAGCCTATGTTCATATAAAAAACTTAAAAATATATTTATTATATTTGAATGTATCTGTATTGTGGGCCCCCAAAATAAATTTTACTGGTGGGCCCTAGGTATCCCAGTCCGACACTGCATATAGACGAGGACCTAATCTGAGAGATCAGTTGGTCCACAGCTTCCTCCCTAAAGCACAAATTGATAACGGAATGTGGCTAAAATCAAAAACTGTGGGCTCTTTTCCCTGCGGGAACTGTACTTTTTGCAGGTTTTTACCCAGAATTAAAGGTTTCACGAACCCAGTGGATGGACGTGAATACACTATTAGGGATTTTTTCAATTGCCGCAGCAGTGGCATTGTTTACGTTGCATCATGTACCTGCCCTAAACTTTATGTGGGTAAGACTGTACCGGAACTAAGGAGAAGAATCTCAGGTCACATTAGTGCTATAAATACAAAAAAGGACACGTCCCTATACAGACATGTATCTTATGTCCATAATAACAATCTGGGAGTCCTGAAACTCTGGGCAAGGATCAAGTTAGGCCCAAGAAGTGGGAATCTGGATCAGAAATTGCTACAGGAGGAAGCTAGGTGGATACATAGGATACGGTCACTGAGTCCGAGCGGCCTTAATGAGCCTTTTCCTTTACTGCCTTTATCTAGTGAACTGCCATTGCAAATATATACTGGCATGTATTATTAGGGTCATTGACCCATAGGACAAATTGACACCATATCTGTTACTATGGATCATATGCGTTGGATGGGGTCATAAGGTTATAGACCCATTAAATAAACTGAGAGACGGTTGATCATGTCTCTGTACGCCCCCTGTTTGGCCATGTCATAAACCCAGGATTCAAACCTGGACCCACCAGATCCTAATGAATTTATAATAAGGGGACCTTTACCTACATCCAGGAATCCACTACACAGGTAATAAATATGTGCTAGGATGAAAAAAGTGATTATAATAACTAAACAGGCAACGGCCACTTTATGAATGTACATTATACACAGTGATATATCATATTATCAATACATACCTTGGACACCCGGTTGGTGGCTCGTGTTGGGTGGATTGTGTTCTGGTGTTCGCTTGATGATGCGGACTGATGCGATGCCGGTGTTTGTGGATGGTATGCTGGCAGCCATTAGTATGAGAGAAATATATGGAACCATTACTGTTTAATCCCGATACCTAGAAGTACTATCTATCGCGATCCTAACACTGTTAGAATGATGGCGATTGTACTGTGCCTTTGATCCAACTGTTAAGATGTGAGTACAAGTGATTATGTATTCTCTACTGTGCAGCCCTACCGTCAGTGAGACGTATAGAAGTGCCGCTGCTCTGCTGTAAAATGTATGCACATTGAAAGGCTGCAGTGATGCAGGCAAAAAAAAAAGAAAGAAAGGGGGAGTGGCTAACGCTTGGTGACGAGCGCACCGCTCCTCCCACTGGACAGGTCAGGGCCCGTAGATCTGGAGGTTATTGGTGGAGAGATCCAGGGCGGGGTCTGAATGACTATGTAAGAGGGCGTCTAACAGCGCACGATCACTATTACCCCTATTCCCCTGACGAAGTCGTAACAGCGGCGAAACATGTCGGGAGGGGCAGTAATTATGTATGTGTGATTTTAGACAGGGCTGAGCAATAGAAACAATACATCAGCTGAGGATAGATAGAGTGACTGAGTGGATGCATGTGTGGATGGGCTGGAACGCCGGCAGATAGTAATCTGAGTGTGGTGATACAAACAGCCACATTTCACAAACGCTGCAGTGATTAATCGGCATGTGGTGATACAAACAGCCACAATGTGTGAGCGCCGGCAGTGAATCTGCACGTGGTGATACAAACAGCCACAATGTGTGAGCGCCGGCAGTGAATCTGCACGTGGTGATACAAACAGCCACAATGTATGTACACAGCCAGTGATCAATCTGCAGGCGGTGATAGATTTAACCACATCGTGTGAACGCCGGCAGTGAATAATCTGCAGGTGGTGATAATTAGCCACATTGTATGTACACTGGCAGGGAGTCTTTTGAATGTGGTAATACAGACAGCCACAGTGCATGAACGCTGGCAGGGAACAATTGATATGTGGTAATACAGACAGCCACATTGTGTGTGCACCTAGTGAATTGAGCAGAAAACTGGCAAGTAGTTAATTAAAGAATTAGTTTTATATACATTAAACTTTTTTGTTGGGACCCCTAAAGGGATTTTTTTGTCTGGTTGACCTTTTGTATAATAAATGATGAGATACGGCCTCTAGCCTGGATACAAGATGAGATACGGCCTCTAGCCTGGATACAAGATGAGATACGGCCTCCAGCCTGGGTACAAGATGAGATACGGCCTCTAGCCTGGATACAAGATGAGATATTGCCTCTATCCTGCATACAACATGAGATATGGCCTCTAACCTGGAAACAAGATGAGAGAAAGCCTCAAGCCTGGATACAAGATGAGATACGGCCTCAAGCCTGGATACAAGATGGGATACAGCCTCTAGCCTGGATACAAGATGGGATACAGCCTCTAGCCTGGATACAAGATGGGATACAGCCTCCAGCCTGGATACAAGATGGAATACGGCCTCTAGCCTGGATACAAGATGAGATACGGCCTCTATCCTGAATACAACATGAGATACGGCCTCTAACCTGGAAACAAGATGAGAGAAAGCCTCAAGCCTGGATACAAGATGAGATACGGCCTAAAGCCTGGATACAAGATAGGATACAGCCTCTAGTCTGGATACAAGATGGGATACAGCCTCTAGCCTGGATGCAAGATGGGATACAGCCTCTAGCCTGGATACATGATGAGATATAACCTCCCGCCGGGATAAAATATTAGATTCAGTTTCTTGCCTGCATATAAAAAGAGTTATGCCTCTAGTCTGGATACAAAATGGATACTGGCTTCAGCTTTGATACAAGATTGGATATGGCCTCTAACCTGAATACAAGAAGGTATACGACCTCTAGCCTGGATACTAGGTGAGATAGGTTTGGGCCTGGATACAAACAAGTTCTCTATTGTATCTTCTGGTACATTTTCCTACAGATTTGATATTCCTTTCACATCTGTGGCAGAGATTCCGGCAGGCTGTTCCGCCACAGATGCACGCTGTGTTTTGTGTCCGGAAGAGACATTCCTTGGAAAACCTTGCTGTGTGTGGGAAAGCCCTGCCATGAGAGGAACACATGTGGTGGCAGGATGTCCTACACATATCACTGAGCTGTTAATGTCCTCTTATTACTATTCGGGGTGGCCGACTGTCATATGTGATGGGTCCCCAGATCATCACACAGCAGTCGGGGCAGTGTGTCACTCCATGGACACAGCAAAGGCAGTATTGAAGCACTCAACTGAACTATCATCGGATCCCAAACAGAACCTGGATTCATTATTAGAGACAATATGTTTCCAGTCCATAGAAGTCCAGGACTCTCATTAATGGCACCACTGCCAACCAAGGTGATGGTGAAAGGCTGTCAGGACACATAATGGGCACTCTGTGACCCCAAATCTCCTTCTGCTAAGCGCCTGGAAATGGTCAGGACAGAGGATGGGAGTGGTAGTGGCTGTCACAGTCAATCACCGCAGCTGTCCTCACACTGCTTCTGGATCAGTGGCTTTGTTCTGAACAAGCGTTTCAAAAACTCTCTTTTTTTGAAGAGCAGCAAACGGTTTGGTGTAAGGATGAGCGATTTGATTATAAACAAATTGGATTCATTATGAATTTCCCCATAATTTGTCTGTAAATGAAGCCAACTATTTTTTATAATTAAGAATCAAGTAAAAACCAAGCTCAGTGCCGTTTACTGTGAGAATCTGCAGGGGAAATCCACGGGGGAGGAAGAAGGATGCGCTCATGACCTTGGGAGGACGTGGTGGGGAGTGTGTGCCTTGATTGGCTCATCCAGGCTGTCTGTCAGGATATGAGCCAATCAGTGGGGCAGGAGGCAGGCGATGCAGAACATCATTCTGTGTTGAGCTGTTGGTGAGGGTGGAAGGGTCTATGCCAGGCATGTCTAAACTGCGGCCCTCCAGCTGTTGCAAAACTACAACTCCCAGCATGCCCTAATAGCTGTAAGCTATCCAGGCATGCTGGGAGTTGTAGTTTTGCAACAGCTGGAGGGCCGCAGTTTGGACATGCCTGGTCTATGCCTTGTCTGACAGAAAAGACACAAGCATCTTGTAACATGGACAATGGAGGGAAAGAATAGATAGAAATAATTGTGTAGAATACTAGGGACTTTGAGCAGGAAAAGCTTTGAAGGAGAGAGGGGCTGGGGAACAGTGCTTAACAACACAGCTGCTGCAGAACTTCATTATAGCAGTTATACTTTACAAAACCAGCCAACTACAAGAAAAAAACAGGCAGCACAGCACCCCTATAGCATTCTGCTGCTGAGCAATAGCCATCTGTGTTATTAAAAGCATTGCACTACAGTAAAAGCATTTTACGGCAATAACACCATTTTTATATCAGTGCTGATGTAAGACTAATTCCACTGTAAACATCAGTTTTCTATACCAGTTATTGGCCATATTACTGCATCAAGCCAATAATTTCATAGTTGAACAAGTGTTATTTTACACCTATTGGAAAAAACTGTATTGTTTATCCGTGTCAATTAGGGTTGAGCGAACCCGAACTGTAAACTTCTGGTTCGTACCGAACATTAGGATTTTTGGACCCTGGACCCGAACATTTTAGTAAAAGTTTGGGTTGGGGTTTGGTGTTCGGCGATTTCTTGGTGCTTTTTGAAAATGCCCTTAGAAGCCATCACAGCCATGCCTACTAATGGCATGGCTGTGATTGGCCAGTGCAGCATGTGACCCGGGTTCTATATAAGCTGGAGTCACGTAGCGCTGCACGTCAGTGTGCTGTTACTAGTGTAGGGAGAGGATGCTGCTGCTGATTTCAGGGAGAGAATAGGAAAGAAGAATCTGTTATCAGAACTCAGCGATCGACATACATTTAGTTGTGTGGGCGCAGGGCGCAATCTTTTTACCCTGCCCTGAGTCCAGTGATCGAGAAAAATAAACTTTTATCCGTCTGTTAGTTAGGTGGCGGCAGCGGCGGCCATTTTATGCAAGCTCCGTGCACCAGCACAGCATATGTGCTTTTGTGACATTCAAATCCAAGCTTGAAATACTGCACTAATAATCTGGTTTTTAAAAAACACCCTTTTTTTTTCAAAATCCAACATCTGGTGCCTTTGCAGCATTAGTCAGTTTGCAATTTAAGCTAGAAATACAGCCATCATTTTCTGGGTTTTAAAAAACACCCTTTTTGGGCAAAATACACAATTTTACAGCCCTTGCTGCATCTACACGTGTGAAATTCAAGGGTTATATACTGCTGTCATATTCTGTTAGTAAAAAAACACCAATTTTGGGCAAAAAAAAAAATTTTGCTGCCTTTTCTGCATATGTCATTGTCAGATACACCCTTTAGATACTGTGGTTCTATTCTGCTATTAATAAAACACCCATTTTGGGCAAAAATCTTTAATTGCGGCTTAGTCTGCATCTGTACGTGTGAGATACACCCTTTACATACTGTTGTTCTATTCTGCTATTAAAGACCCATTTAGGGCAAGATCCTTAATTTGAGAAATATGAGGAGAGCGTCAAATAAGGGACGTGGCCCAGGTCGTGGTGCTGCTGGTGGAGCTCCTGTTGCAGGGAGAGGACGTGGTCGATCTGTGACGCACAAGTGAAACCCCTTCCTCAGGTGCGAGTAGGCGACAGAACCTGCAGCAGTATTTGGTCGGGCCTAATGCTGCTCTACGAATGGTGAGGCCTGAACAAGTACAGGCGATAGTAGATTGGGTTGCTGACAGTGGCTCCAGTTCCTTCACATTGTCTCCCACCCAGTCTCCTGCTGAAAGACCACAGTTGGCACCTGCAGCCGATGTCCATCAGTATTTCACCTCACCCCCTTGCACATCAGCCAAGCAGTCTGAGTCCCAAGTCATGCAGCAGTCTCTTCTGCTTTTTGATGACTGTTAGCAGGGTTTCCCAGGGCCATCCACCTAGCCCTGCCCCAGAAGTGGAAGAGATTGAGTGCACCGATGCCCAACCACTTATGTTTCAAGATGAGTACATGGGAGGACCATCGCAGCACATCTCGGATGATGACGAAACACAGGTGCCAACTGCTGGGGCTTTCGAAAGTGTGCAGACCGACAACAAGGGCAGGGGTGAAGACTGGGTGGAAGATGATGTGGAGGACGATGAGGACCTCGACCCACATGGAATCAAGGTCATGCGAGTGACCAATGTAGTTCGGAGGAAAAGGCGGTGGTCGCACAGAGCCACCAGCACAGCAGAAGAGGGAGCAGGGTGCAAAAGCGGAGCGGCCGTCCTCTAGACAGTATGCCTGCTATTGCCCACCGCAGCAAGGGACCGAGCACACCAAAGCCAGCTCCAAGGAGTTTCCTGGCGTGGCAGTTCTTCAGACAATGTGCTGACGACAAGACACAAGTAGTTTGCACGCTGTGCAATCAGAGCCTGAAGCAAGGCATAAATGTTCTCAACCTGAGCACAACCTGCATGACCAGGCCTCTAAGTGCAAAGCACGAGCTGCAGTGGAGTAGACACCTCAAAAACCAAGACAGGTCTCTGGCTCCTCCTGCTTCCTCCTCTGCTGCAGACGCGGCCTCTTCATCTACCTCTGGCATGACAGTGCCACCTACCACCCTGCAAACAGAGGAATAGAGAAGATATCCAATTGGATCGTGAACATCACGGGGACGTGCGACATGGTGGGGCAGTAAGTGTGCACACGCCTACACGTACGGAATGACGGGTCTGCCCCTGCAACTTCTGGGTCTCCAAATTGGGCACATGGCCTGAGCTTGCCCTTTACTCCTTGGAGGTGCTGGCCTTCCCTGCAGCCAGTGTATTGTCTGAACGTGTGTTTAGCACGACTGGAGGGGGTTATCTCAGGTTATATTTCCCAATATTTTGGGATGTACCCTAATTAAAAAAATTTAAATAAATTTAAAACCAAAAAGCAGTGTAGGCTACCTCCTCCTCCTCCACCGCCGATTCCACCTACACCGCCACATCCACCACCTCCTTAACCTCCTACTCCATATGGACCTCGTCCTCCTAGACCAAGATGATTATTTTTTATTTTTATGTGTTTTATGTTATTTTAAGTCATGTCCCTATCCACATTTGTTTGCAGAGCACTTGACATGCTCTTAAATACATTTTGACACCATGACATTTTTACAGCCATTTTAGTGCTCAAAGGTTCTGGTCCCCATTGACTTCAAGGGGGTTTGGGGTCAAGTTCAGGTCACAAACTTTTTTGTGAAGTTCGGCAGAACCTTCAAACCCGAACATCCAGGTGTCCGCTCAACTCGAGTGTTAATCAATGCATAACAGATCAGACTGTGTATTTTACTAGAAAAATGAAATTATTGACCCAGTGATACTAAATGAATAGTTGATAGACATTTCACCGCAAAAAATGCCTATTCCCAAAGTAAATTGTTAATACCAGTGCGCAGTGTGTTTGTGGAAAGTGAGGGATTCAGGACAATTAATTGAACCTCTGTTTTTAAATTACAGAAAGCACACTTGCAATTTTGCTAGTACCATGTAATATTCTGCCTGTACCAAAACTGTGCCTTTTCATTTATAGGCCTAAAAATGTAATACTGTATCTGGAAAACAGAAGAGTACAAAACAAAAGACCCAGGCTTTGTCATCTGCAAGTCAGAATGTGAGTGGAAGGCGAAGTAGCAGCACCAGCCATCCAGACAGTAATAGTAGTGGTGGCACTTGCATCCTTGATGGTGGATGGGGATGAAGTAGTAACATAGGCACTTGGGACAAATACTGAGCAGGGAATTGGGAGGATGACCAAGGGTGCTGAGGACTATGATGATGATTGCTTGTTGAACAGGGCTGGGGAGCTGAACTGGGGTGCTGTGCAGGAGGTGACATTCGAGGAGGAGGGAGGTGGCTGCAATGGCAATAAACGCCAGAGGCAACGTAGGGCCAAAGCCTCCAAAAAGACTGTCGGGGCCAGATCTCCTTCTATTGTGGTCAACCTGGAAAGTGGTGATGCCGCCGATACTGTGGGTGTAGGCTCAAAACATGCCAGACCAAAGACCAGCTCGGCTGCCTGTAGCTCTGTGCAAGCAACTCCCACATTGTGTGTTTTTCTCCATAAGGCCGACATGCAAGACCACAGCCGTGTGCAAGATCTGCAGGATTAAAATGAAAGCCGTGGCTGTTCAAACACAATCATAGGTACCAGAGGTCCATTGCAGCACAGGTGGTGGCATTACCGGATCCTGTGGGAAAATAGAACTGGCCAGAATTTCCAGTCAGAACAAGTCCGTCCTCCTTCACCTGGTCCTTTTTGTGGCAGCCGATGCCACGGCTGCTATTCCGTGCTGCTAATCCTCTACTGGCTCTATCATTACCATTATAAAGCCACTACTACTACTACAGCCAACCTACTGCCAGTGCCTTGTATACTCCATGCTATGCTGCTTCTGCTGCTGCTACTATTGCCCCAACATGCCTCTAATACCCTACCCTTTCCACATCCACACTGCACTGCTGCTGCCACAACTACTGCCACGACTATTACTACCACTATTACTACTACTGCATCCACATTGCCACTGCTACTATTACTGCTACAACTACCACCACTACTAATCCCACCTGCCCTTTCCACATCCACACTGCACGGCTACTGCCACGACTACTGCCATGACTATTACTACTACTACTGCATCCACATTGCCACAGCTACTATTACTGCTACAACTACCACCACTACTAATCCCACCTGCCCTTTCCACATCCACACTGCACGGCTACTGCCACGACTACTGCCATGACTATTACTACTACTACTACTACTACTACTACTGCATCCACATTGCCACTGCTACTATTACTGCTACAACTACCACCACTACTAATCCCACCTGCCCTTTCCACATCCACACTGCACGGCTGCTGCTTCTACCAATTGAACGGAGAATAATTTAGGCATATTCATAACCTGCCACCTTTTCTTCTGACAATTAACCCTCTGCGTGTCGTACGGGCAGGATTCTGACCTTGCCAGTGCATCATTTTTGGACGTTTAGTCCCCCAAGCCACTTTTTCCCCATAGCACTGTGTGTTATTAATCATCATCTACCCCCGATTTTTGGAAGCTTTGGAATATGAGGAAGCAGAAGACATGTGCCGGCCGGTGTGATATTAAACATGCCGTACGTTACCGCTGTCATACGTGTGTCTCCCCACAGCGATGTACGTCAGTGTCACTCAGACATCATTTACTACTGCTGGGATTGTGTTCCAGAGCTTGGGGAGGGAAGAAAAATGTATGACAAATTAAGAAAATGACTCAAAGGTGTTATATACAATTTTTTGTGCAATTGGAGCAACTTTGATTCATGTAGAATCAACTTGGACATAAATTGCCTTTTTATTTTTTTATTTGATGAATTGGACACAAAACAAATTTTAGGAAATTCTCTCATCTCTAGTTTGGTGTTATTTTAAAATACATATATCTTCACTGGGCTTGAGCAAATGGACCTTCGGTTCCTAGATTCAAAGTCGATTCGTTCAAACACTTCGTTTTAATACGGTAAGAAAACCTTTCTCCTACAGTATTAAAATGTACTGCCTCAGTCGAGGCAAAATTAGTATTACTGAAGTCTCGCAAAACCTCAGTGAATGAATTCAGTAAACATTTCAAATTAGGAATCCGGAGTCAGGTTTAGTACTGAGGTACCAAACCGAACTTCGGATTCCTAATTTGAAATGTTTTTGAAGATGTAGATGTGTAATGAATAGTGAATCACTGAAGCCTGACACGACTTTGGTGAATCAAATTTTGCCTCAAGGGATGCAATACATTTTCATACCATATGGAGAACGGTGTCCGTACCGTATCAATACGTGTTTGAACGAATCGACTTCAGAGCTATGAGCCGAAGGTTGATTCGCTCAAGCCTAATCTCCACCCTCAGTGACACTGTGTCTGAGTTCCCAGGAAAGCAAAAAAACTATATTTTTTTACAAAAGCCGTAAAAATTCTCTCTTTTCTTAGAGCAGAAGCAGTGCGGTATGGAAACTGACTGACAAGGCAAGAGATGTAGGGGTAGTAGTAGTGGCAGTACAATATAGATCATGATGGCCGGCAGACAGCCATAGTGCCATCCTCAGCAGTGGAGCTCTAATGGTCATCAGGTGAAGGTGTGAGAAAATCCTCATGGATCCATGTCTCATTCATTTTAATAAATGTGATGTTTTGTACATTTATGGAGAACAATTTTGTCAGCTTCTGTGTGACAACGCCACCTGCCACACTGTATGATGACAGTAGAGGCTGGACGAGACAGCACACTAAAAGCAAACTGACACAGTTCTGGCCACTGGTCCAATCTGCTGACCCAGACGTCCATGGGGTCAAGGAACAGGGTATTTGCCGAAGAAAGTGCACAGACCAGGTTGGAGCAGCAGAGGAAAAACGGTTCCATCATGTTTAGCAAACAGTATTGGCTGCGGCTTCTGCTACTTGTTATAGCCGTAGGGTTGGCCGAGGCGGTGAGGTGCATCCTGGTAATACAGCCATTTTCTCTCACTTTAGGAAAGAGAAATGCATTTCCCCATTTTGATTTTTGCAGCAAGGGTCTACTTTTTTCCTAAGAATCTGTGACGGTAACGCATGGTTACGGCTTCTGGACTTCAAATAGCCTTTGCTGAGCAAAAAGGCCACCAGCTTCCAGCCATACCAGTGGTAACTGAAGTCATATTTATGTGAGCTATTGCACCCCTTTTCTGGAATGCAATGTAGAAAATTGATACAGTTGCAAGAAAAAGTATGTGAACCCTTTGGAATGATATGGATTTCTGCACAAATTGGTCATAAATTGTGATCTGATCTTCATCTAAGTCACAACAATAGACAATCACAGTCTGCTTAAACTAATAACACACAAAGAGTTAAATGTTACCATGTTTTTATTGAACACACCATGTAAACATTTACAGTGCAGGTGGAAAAAGTATGTGAACCCCTAGACTAATGACATCTTCAAGAGCTAATTGGAGTGAGGTGTCGGCCAACTGGAGTCCAATCAATGAGATGAGATTGGAGGTGTTGGTTACAGCGGCCCTGCCCTATAAAAAAACACACCAGTTCTGGGTTTGCTTTTCACAAGAAGCATTGCCTGATGTGAATGATGCCTCGCGCAAAAGAGCTCTCAGAAGACCTACGATTAAGAATTGTTGACTTGCATAAAGCAGGAAAGGGTTATAAAAGTATCTCCAAAAGCCTTGCTGTTCATCAGTCCACGGTAAGACAAATGGTCTATAAATGGAGAAAGTTCAGCACTACTGCTACTCTCCCTAGGAGCGGCCTTCCTGTAAAGATGACTGCAAGAGCACAGCACAGACTGCTCAATGAGGTGAAGAAGAATCCCAGAGTGTCAGCTAAAGACTTACAGAAGTCTCTGGCATATGCTAACATCCCTGATAGCGAATCTACGATATGTAAAACACTAAACAAGAATGGATTTCATGGGAGGATACCACGAGGATACGCACGTTTACAGTTTGCACAAGAGCACCTGGATGTTCCACAGCAGTACTGGCAAAATATTCTGTGGACAGATGAAACCAAAGTTGAGTTGTTTGGAAGAAACACACAACACTATGTGTGGAGAAAAAGAGGCACAGCACACCAACCTCAAAACCTCATCCCAACTGTGAGGTATGGTGGTGGGGGCATCATGGTTTGGGGCTGCTTTGCTGCGTCAGGACCTGGACAGATTGCTATCATCGAAGGAAAAATTAATTCCCAAGTTTATCAATACATTTTGCAGGAGAACTTAAGGCCATCTGTCCACCAGCTGAAGCTCAACAGAAGATGGGTGCTGCAACAGGACAACGACCCAAAGCATAGAAGTAAATCAACAACAGAATGGCTTAAACAGAAGAAAATACACCTTCTGGAGCGGCCCAGTCAGAGTCCTGACCTCAACCCGATGGAGATGCTGTGGCATGACCTCGAGAAAGCGATTCACACCAGACATCCCAAGAATATTGCTGAACTGAAACAGTTCTGTAAAGAGGAATGGCCAAGAATTACTCCTGACACCCGCACCCCCTCTTATCAGCATTATGAGGAGATGGTGCGCTCAGTGTGCATGTGCTGTCTCCCGTCTCTCTTCCTGTCCGCTGTTTTTGCCATCGACAGCAGCGGTGAACAGGAAGAGGGACGGCAGATGATGCGCTATCTCCTCATACAGCTGATACTGTTGACCTATTCTGAGGATAAAAGCCTGGAGAACCCTTTTAAGATTTGTGCCTCCATTTCATCTGGATGACTGTCAGAACTTACTCTCCAGTAAAGACTTCTGGTAAATGTTGAGCTGCAGGACTATCCTCATCTGGTCCTTAAACTGCACTGACACCAAGGGCACCCCACCTTCCACCGGGCAGGAGACCACAACCTGGGTGTGTGGCCATGGGAAGAACTACAGCTATCCTCCCTTGGCCCCCTCTTCACTGTAACCACCCTGAGAGTGAGGGAGAGGGACGCAGCCACCGTGGGCATCGGGACTACTAGCACCATTGTCACTCCCATTCTCCTCCATTTTACTCTTGACATAAACACTTTTGGACCTGTTTCGTCCAGCATCTTCACAAGGTCGTTTGCTGTTGTTCTTGGTTTCATCTGTGTTTTCCTCACCAGAGTCTCTTCACCTCTAGGAGAAAGAATGTGTCTCCTTCCTGAATGGTATGATGGCTCCATGGTCTCACAGTGTTTAAGCTGGATATATGAGATGCCCCCAAAAAAACTGCTTGAGGGCTGCGATATACCTTCTTCCACAAAATCCTGATTGAAGGGTGCCATATACCTGTTTCCGCCAAATACTGATTGAGGGGTGCTATATACCTTATTCCACAAAATACTGATTGAAGCAGGGGTGTGATATACCTTATTCCACAAATACTGCTCTTCTCTATGGACTTAGGAGGAGGGTCATTTAGAAAATGACAGGCAGAGGAAGAGACAGGCCATTCTGCAGAGGTGGTAGGGGTCGGGCAGGTGCACCAGGCTGGAGCCTAAGTGGGAAGTTGAAGAAGGCGCATGCGATAACTTCCAAGGGGGCGCACCACAGTTGGTTGAGTGGCTTACTCAGCCTTCCGCTTCTGCACCCTCCTCATCCTCTGTATCTGCACCCTCCTCACTCTCTGCTGTCTACACCCCCAAAGACACCACCACCATAGCCCCTCCACTCGAGTAAGAGGAATTATTTTCCTATCCATTCCCAAACCTTACCAATGCGCAGCCATTCTTGGCATCGGAAGGGGAAGAGGAGGTAGCAACGGCCGCCACCCAGCAGCGTGAAGACAGTACCCAGATCAGCCCACGGAGGGTGGTCCTCACTGTCGCTGCCTACTCCGAGATCTCTAATGTCAGTGGTGGTGAAGGTGACGATGATGACGTGTCAATAGACGTCATGTGGGTGCCCACAAGAGAGGAAGAGGAGGGGAGTTCAGAGGGAGAGACGGAGCAGCAGATAGGGAGGAGAAGCAGGCAGAACTCGCAGTGCACAGGAGGCAGACTGCAAATGTATCTGGAGCGAGCCATCCACCATGCACGGTCACATCTGGCGCTCCCAGGATGCCAACACATGGCTCCGCAGTGTGGGCTTTTTTTTAACATGTCAGCTGCTGACAATAGTGTTGCCATCTGCAGCCTGTGCTGTCCTCCAAGCAGGATATGTTGGCTAATTCTCAATTTTACACCAGTACGAGGGTAAGTAAGACCGCAGAGTGCACCTGTCTTTGTTATGTTATTTTGACAATAGTGTTGCCATCTGCAGCCTGTGCTATCAATGCATAAGTCGCGGTAAGTCCAACCCTTACCTACGGACGACCGCCTTAAGAAGGCACCTGGCCTCCCATCACCGAGCCCAGTGGGAGCAACACCGTCAGAACCCACAAAGCCACACTCCTGGCGCTCCACGTCCTTCCTCTTCTCCTTCTCCTCTCTCCTCCCATTTGTCCTCCACTCCACCTTCCACCGTGCCGTCGTCAAGTTCATCTGGCACAAGGCAGGCTTCCGAGGCCCAAATGTTTGAGTGTAAAAAGTTTATGACGGCGGATAATCCTCTTGCCCAACGGCTGACCGCTGGCTTGTCGGAACTGCTAGCCTGCCAACTACTGCCATATAAACTGGTGGACTCGGTGGGCATTTAAAAAATTTGTGGCCATTGGCACACTGCAATGGAAGGTCCCCAGAAGGAAATATTTCTCCCAGAATGGCATCCCAGAGCTATATGGCCACGTTCAGCGGCAAGTGAATATATCTCTGGCACACAGTGTCGGTGCGAAGATACATATGACCACGGATACGAGGTCTAGCAAACACGGGCAGGGAAGGTACAGAACTTTTACTGCCCACTTCTGACAGCCGTCAAGCATGTAACCCGTGGCACCCGTGTGGATTTGGTGTTACAGCCTCGGATTGCATGCAGGCCTGCCTCTTCTTCTCCTCCTCCTACTCCATCCGCCGTCTCCTCCTTTGGCTGACTCCTCCTTTTCCGCTGCTACCGCCTCTTCCACTGCGCCCCCCAAGCTCCCAGAACCTATACGACGTACCAGGTGAGACGTTGCCATGCTGTGCTGTTGTGCCTGGAAGCCAAGAGCCACACCGATCCTGCACTGCTTTCAGCTCTGCGGTCACAGGCCGATCAGTGGCTAACCCCGCTCAATTTGACAGTTGGTAAAGTGATGTGCGACAACGGTGCCAATCTGCTGAGAGCGCTGAAACAGGACTAAATGGCACACGTCCAATACCCCGGGGTCCAGGACGGCTTGCGGCAGGCCAGGAAAATCTCTGGCCATTTCAGAAGATCTTACACGTCCATGGCTCGCCTTGCTGACGTTCAGCGGCGACACCACCTGCCCGTCAGACGTCTGATTTGTGACAGCCCGACGCGCTGGAACTCCACCTTGTATATGCTTGATAGGTTGCTCCAGCAGAAACGTGCCGTTAACGACTACCTGTACGAACTCTGTGGCAGGACAGGTTCTTGGGAGCTTGTTTTTTTTTCACCGCGCCGGTGGCTGCTCTTGCGTGATGCATGCAGACTTCTGTGGCCATTTGATGAGATCACCAAACTGGTCAGTCGCAGCCAGGGCGCCATCAGTGACATTGTACCTTACGCCTTTTTTCTGGAGCGTGCATTGCGTTGTGTCATTGATCAAGCCGTCGCGGAGCAGGAGCTGGAAGATAAGGAAGTCGCAATGCTGGATGAATTCCCAGGGGGAACTACTTCATCTGAAACAAGTCAGCAGGAGTCTGAAGAGGAGTCAGAGGAGGATGGTGCCTGCGGGGAGGAGGAGGAGCAAGAAGAGCATGCTTTAAACCTTTCGGGGATCCCTGTTGTTATTCGTGGCTGGGGAGGGAGACCGAGGACGACATTATCCTGGGCGATGAGCAGTGCCAGGGCGCTCCACCGCTTCCAATTTAGTCCAAATGGGGGCCTTCATGCGCCAGTGTTTGGAGAGGGACCCCCGTATAAAAAGCATAAAGGTCAAGGACCTGTACTGGGTGGCAACGTACTTAGATCACCGGTACAAACAAAATGGCGGACATGTTACCAGCATCACAGAGGGCTGTCAGAATGCAGCATTTCCAGGCCTTGCTGCGAGAGATGCTGCATTCTGCTGTTGCAGGCGCTGGCAGAGGAATTTCCACCCATAGAGAAACAGGTGTGGGTACCAATCCTACAGCGCCTGCAAAAATAGAGTGGTTTGAAGATGTGTTGGTCACTTTGGATAGAAGATCATTCTTGCAGCCAACCCATCAACAGCCGCCCTCCAGATCCAGCCTCAGGGAATGCCAAGACTGACAGGTGTCCGACTACATCAGGTTAACGGCCGATGTGGACGCTCTGAGAAGCGAGGAAACCCTGGACTACTGGGTGGGAAGGCTTGACCTGTGGCCAGAGCTGGCACAATTTCCCATGGAACTCTTGGCTTGCCTCTCCTCGAGTGTCCTGTCCGAAAGGACGTTTAGCGCAGCAGGGGGAATTGTGACCGATAAGCGCACTCGCCTCACGACAGTGTGGACTACCTCACATTTCTAAAAATGAATGAGGCATGGATCTCGGAGGAATTCAACACCTGTGATGACCACGTGTAATTGAATTTCCTCATGACAGCCCACAAATATCCGCCACCACCCAGAACAAAGAATGGTCCTTGCCTTATGTATAAACAGCGGCATAAAAGGCCTTTTATGTCCGTTGAATGCCTAATTTTTGGGGCCTGTACTGGCCGACAGTTACATATTTATCCTGTGACTGCCTAATGTCCCTCCAGCCACAGAATCCACAGTTCTTTGCTATTAGGTGAATGCCTATTGCCTAATTTTTGGGGCCTGTACTGGCCGACAGTTAATTTTTTTTATCTCTAGCCACATAATCACCCCCCTGTCTCACTCCTCCGCCTCTCATTATGGTGGCGTATGAACCGCATTTACCATAAGGACCTTCTAATGTCACAGGGTCATGTGACTGTGCCCCCACTCCGTACTGTGCCCCCTTATACCCTTTTATCCGGTCACGGTATGGCGCTGTTATCCGGTCAATGTATGGCGGTGGTCTCCTATAACTGGATGGCCATAACTGTATCCCATTTCCTGCCCACGCCATCCTTTTTTAGACCTGGCATGAGCGGGAAAAATATGCAGATTGCTGTGCTAAGGACCTTTGCGCCACAATCTGTGTCAGAAATACGCCTAACAGAGACGTATTTCTATATAATAAATGACCCCCTAATTGTATCATCATTCGGGGTAGGGCTGATATCTTTATATTCTATAGATTCTAGTGTATTATACTGGGCCCTGTATTTCCCAGTAGATAATGATCCTTGGGAAGCACAGTCCTCACCGGTGACCACCAGGACCAGTTAGCGCTCTGTCAGTACATGGTGGCCTCCCCTCTCCGCCGCGCTGCTCCGCTGTGTACTGGGGCTTATTTTGACACTAGGGCTGGGTTCACATCCTATTTGAAGCATCCATCTAATGCATACCAAAAATGTACGCGTTACCAGATGCCTCAGACTGATGCCGTACAGCGGCGTCCGGTCACCGTACAATCCTCAGACTGATGCCGTACAGCAGCGTCCGTTCACCGTACTGTTCCATAGTAGAAAAAAAATGTACTTTAACGTCTGCATTTTTTTTGGGGACTCTGCAGGATACAAAAACGTGGAGTGCTGCACATTTGTATACATCAAACCGATAGGAAATAAAACATTTCTAGGCTCCAGCAGGGCACATTTTTGAGAGTTTCCCTTTAAGACGCATAAAAATGGCCCCTGATTAAAATAGATATTTTTTGTGGGAATTTTTCCCAATGATCCCCCTCTGGTCACTGTCCATGTTGTGGGACTATTTGTGCACTTCTAGTAAGTGTTTGCTGGCTACAAATATGACCTGAAGGTTTTTCAGGTTCCCCTGCCATTAAAGTGATTCGGGGCTGCCGCGAATGTGCGGTTCGCGAACTTTTTATCACGAACGCGCGTTCTCGAATTGTCCCGGCCGATGTTCATCCATCACTAGCGCTATGCACCAGGGCATGTGACGGGTGAGCTTCCTACATATCAGTCTGTATCATGTAATGCCTGGCTGACTGTGGCTTCTTCTGGTGAGATGTAGGCCTTTTGATGTAGGGGGCACTTACTTATTCCACAGAAGGTAATGGGGGATTTGAATATAAGTCAGGAGGAATTTATCACCCCCCCTCCCGCCAGTTTGAAGATTCCTCTGGGGTGGAGTTTCTCTATTGTCTCCACCCAAATCTTTATTATTGCCCTCATGTACTTGTAGTATTTATAATACATTTTAAGTCAATATTAGATGACCCCAAATCTTACAGTCCAGTCACCATCAAAGCGACATCCCCAGTAGTGATTTCCAAAGGAACCAACCTTATGCTTAAAAACTCTGACTCTAATTATAAACTGTAAGTAAGGAAGCCGCCCGGCCCTCGCTCGTTGCGCACGCTGCCAAGGGAAGGAGCGAACCCCACACACACAATATGAAGAATCCCAGAAGCTGGGATTCTTCTAATTATGAACTGAACTCCCACAATGCATCGCAGTCTGTGAAAAAAGCAGAAATGTGGCTGCAGATCTAGTTTGGTTTGGAGTAAAAGACATGATATAATGTTGATTCCTGTACCTTTATTAAGCTCTTCTATCTGGAACTTTGCCTTCTTCAGATGTTCCTCTGCTGTTTCCTTCTCATCTGTAGACTTCTTGACCTTCTGAAGACTCTCCAGCAGTGATGTATTGAGATTTTCTATCAGAGACATTGCTTCCTTCAAACTTTCCTCTGCTGCTTCCTTCCTCTCCAGTAGTGATGTATTAAGGTCTTTGATGTTCCACCCCAGCTTTTCCTTCTCCACCTGCCATCTTTTTAGGCTCTGGGTTCCATTGCCGATCACCTCCATGTGACTCACAGACAGATGATGGAATTGATGAGACAAGTTGATGTCTGTAATGAGAGGACAGAGTTTTGTGATTTTTTTTTTATGTTTCCCCTCAGTTATTAATGTGCATCAGATATGTTGGGACTCATGAGACCTGAAAGTAATACCAGCTTTACCTGCAGACTGTCGGCTTTACCCGCAGACTGTCGGCTTTACCCGCAGACTGTCGGCTTTACCCGCAGACTGTCGGCTTTACCCGCAGACTGTCGGCTTTACCCGCAGACTGTCGGCTTTACCCGCAGACTGTCGGCTTTACCCGCAGACTGTCAGCTGTACCCGCAGACTGTCAGCTTTACCTGCAGACTGTCAGCTGTAATCTGAGGGATTTACATCCAGATCAGGTGGCCGGTGCAGGAATTACAGCAGTTGCATCTGTGCCTCCCACTTGTTAAGGGACCAAAAGTAATGGGACAGAATAATAATCATAAATCAAACTTTCACTTTTTAATACTTGGTTACAAATTCTTTGCAGTCAATTACAGCCTGAAGTCTGGAACGCATAGACATCAGCAGACGCTGGTCTCATCCCTGGTGATGCTCTGCCCGGCCTCTACTGCCACTGTCTTCAGTTCCTGCTTGTTCTTGGGGCATTTTCCCTTCAGTTTTGTCTTCAGCAAGTGAAATGCTCAATCGGATTCAGGTCCGGTGATTGACTCGGCCACTGCAGAACATTCCACTTCTTTCCCTTAAAAAACTCTCTGGTAGCTTTTGCAGTCTGCTTTGGGTCATTGTCCATCTGCCCTGTGAATCGCCGTCCAATGAGCTCTGAAGCATTGGGCTGAATTCGAGCAGATAATATTGCCTGAAACACTTCAGAATTCATCCTGCTGCTTTTGTCAGTAGTCACATCATCAATAAATACAAGAGAAGCAGTTCCATTGGCCGCCATACATGCCCACGCCATGACACTACCACCACCATGCTTCACTGATGAGGTGGTATGCTTAGGACCATGAGCAGTTCCTTTCCTTCTCCATACTCTTCGCTTCCCATCGCTCTGGTACACGTTGGTCTTGGTCTCATCTGTCCATAGGATGTTGTTCCAGAATTGTGAAGGCTTTTTTAGATGCCGTTTGGCAAACTCTAATCCGGCCTTCCTGTTTTTGAGGCTCACCAATGGTTTCCATCTTGTGGTGAACCCTCTGTAGTCACTCTGGTGAAGTCTTCTCCTGATTGTTGACTTTGACACACATACACCTACCTCCTGGAGAGTGTTCTTGATCTGGCCAACTGTTGTGAAGGGGGTTTTCTTCACCAGGGAAAGAATTCTTCGCCCATCCATTGTTTTCTGTGGTCTTCTGGGTCTTTTGGTGTTGCTGAGCTCACCGGTGCATTCCTTCTTTTTAAGAATGTTCCAAACAGTTGTTTTGGCCAGGCCTAATGTTTTTGCTATCTCTCTGATGGGTTTGTGGTGTTTCTTCAGCCTAATGATGGCTTCACTGATAGTGACAGCTCTTTGGATCTCATCTTGAGAGTTGACGGCAGCAGATTCCAAATGCAAATAGAAAATAGCAGACTGGAAATGACCTCTGGACCTTTTATCTGCTCATTGTAATTGGGATAATGAGGGAATAACACACACCGGCCATGGGACAGCCGAGAAGACAATTGTCCCATTACTTCTGGTCCCTTAACAAGTGGGAGGCACAGATGCAAACTGCTGTAATTCCTGCACCGTTCACCTGATCTGGATGTAAATCCCTCAGATTAAAGCTGACAGTCTGCAGGTAAAGCTGACAGTCTGCAGGTAAAGCTGACACAGTCTCCCGGTAAAGCTGACAGTCTGCGGGTAACGCTGACAGTCTGCAGGTAAAGCTGACAGTCTGCGGGTAAAGCTGACAGTCTGCAGGTAAAGCTGACAGTCTGCGGGTAAAGCTGACAGTCTGCGGGTAAAGCTGACAGTCTGCGGGTAAAGCTGACAGTCTGCGGGTAAAGCTGACAGTCTGCGGGTAAAGCTGACAGTCTGCAGGTAAAGCTGACAGTCTGCAGGTACAGCTGACAGTCTGCAGGTAAAGCTGACAGTCTGCAGGTAAAGCTGACAGTCTGCAGGTAAAGCTGACAGTCTGCAGGTAAAGCTGACAGTCTGCAGGTAAAGCTGACAGTCTGCAGGTAAAGCTCATCTTGTTTGTTTCATTTCAAATCCATTGTGGTGGTGTATAGAGCCAAAAATGAAAGAATTGTGTTGATGTCCCAATATTTATGGACCAGACTGTATAAAAGCTGTTAGGATTATAACACGTCTCACCACAGACCTATATCAACCACATGGATAAGTGAGTAAAATAATAATAATAATAATAATAAAAAGTGAACTAAAATAATACAGGGCTTATATTCCTCTAGAATGTAATATTTCTTACATTATTAGGTAATTACAGAGACTCCTAGAGCCCCGAAAGTACTGGACTTTCAGAAGGTACTAAAAAAAGAAAATAGGTAAAAGTCACAGCCCTAGACTACCAGGGATTTAGCCATCATTCCTAAAATATTAAGAATTATATGCTGCTGAAACTAATTACTGAATGGCAGCATTGTGTGGACACTATATGGAGCCACCACTAGAGGGAGCTCACTACATACAGATTATACAGTCTCCACTAGAGGGAGCTCACTACATAAAGATTATACAGTCACCACTAGAGGGAGCTCACTACATACAGATTATACAGCCACCACTAGAGGGAGCTCCCTACATACAGATTATACAGTCACCACTAGAGGGAGCTCACTACATACAGATTATACAGCCACCACTAGAGGGAGCTCACTACATACAGATTATACAGCCACCACTAGAGGGAGCTCACTACATATAGATTATACAGTCACCACTAGAGGAAGCTCACTACATACAGATTATACAGCCACCACTAGAGGGAGCTCACTACATACAGATTATACAGTCACCACTAGAGGGAGCTCACTACATACAGATTATACAGTCACCACTAGAGGGAGCTCACTACATATAGATTATACAGCCACCACTAGAGGGAGCTCACTACATATAGATTATACACTCACCACTAGAGGAAGCTCACTACATACAGATTATACAGCCACCACTAGAGGGAGCTTACTACATACAGATTATACAGCCACTACTAGAGGGAGCTCACTGCATACAGATTATACAGCCACCACTAGAGGGAGCTCACTACATACAGATTATACAGCCACCACTAGAGGGAGCTTACTACATACAGATTATTTAGCCACCACTAGAGGGAGCTCACTACATACAGATTATACAGCCACCACTAGAGGGAGCTCACTACATACAGATTATACAGCCAACACTAGGGGGAGCTCACTACATACAGATTATACAGCCACCACTAGAGGGAGCTCACTACATACAGATTATACAGCCACCACTAGAGGGAGCTCACTACATACAGATTATACAGCCACCACTAGGGGGAGCTCACTACCTATAGATTATACAGTCACCACTAGAGGAAGCTCACTACATACAGATTATACAGTCACCACTAGAGGGAGCTCACTACATATAGATTATACTGCTTCCACTAGAGGAAGCTCACTACATACAGATTATACAGCCACCACTAGAGGGAGCTCACTACATACAAATTATACAGCCATCACTAGAAGGAGCTCACTACATACAGATTATACAGACACCACTAGAGGGAGATCACTATATACAGAATATACAGCCACCACTAGAGGGAAGTCATTACATACAGATTATACAACCACCACTAGAGGGAGCTCACTACATACAGATTATACAGCCAACACTAGAGGAGCTCACTACATATAGATTATACAGCCACCACTAGAGGGCGCTCACTACATATAGAGTATATAGCCACCACTAGAGGGAGCTCACTGCATACAGATTATACAGCCACCACTAGAGGGAGCTCACTACATACAGATTATACAGACACCACTAGAGGGAGCTCACTATATACAGATTATACAGACACCACTAGAGGGAGCTCACTATATACAGATTATACAGACACCACTAGAGGGAGCTCACTACATACAGATTATACAGCCTCCACTAGAGGAAGCTCACTACATACAGATTATACAGTCACCACTAGAGGGAGCTCACTACATACAGACTATACAGCCACCACTAGAGGGAGCTCACTACATACAGATTATACAGTCACCACTAGAGGGTGCTCACTACATACAGATTGCACAGCCATCACTAGAGAGAGATCCCTGCATACAGATTATAAAGCCACCACTAGAGGGAGCTCACTATATACAAAACATGCACAATTAGAGGGAGCTCACTACATACAGATTATACAGCCACCACTAGAGATCTTACTACATACATATAATAAAGCCACCACCAGAATAAGCTCACTACATATATAAAATACAGCCACAACTAGAGGGAGCTCACAATATACACTCACCTAAAGAATTATTAGGAACACCATACTAATACGGTGTGGGACCCCCTTTTGCCTTCAGAACTGCCTTCATTCTACGTGGCAATGATTCAACAAGGTGCTGATAGCATTCTTTAGAAATGTTGGCCCATATTGATAGGATAGCATCTCGCAGTTGATGGAGATTTGAGGGATGCACATCCAGGGCACGAAGCTCCCGTTCCACCACATCCCAAAGATGCTCTATTGGGTTGAGATCTGGTGAATGTGGGGCCATTTTAGTCCAGTGAACTCATTGTCATGTTCAAGAAACCAATTTGAAATGATTGGAGCTTTGTGACATGGTGCATTATCCTGCTGGAAGTAGCCATCAGAGGATGGGTACATGGTGGTCATGAAGGGATGGACATGGTCAGAAACAATGCTCAGGTAGCCCGTGGCATTTAAACGATGACCAATTGACACTAAGGGGCCTAATGTATGCCCAGAAAACATCCCCCACACCATTACACCACCACCACCAGCCTGCACAGTGGTAACAAGGCATGATGGATACATGTTCTCATTCTGTTTACGCCAAATTCGGACTCTACCATTTGAATGTCTCAACAGAAATCGACACATTAATCAGACCAGGCAACATTTTTCCAGTCTTCAACAGTCCAATTTTGGTGAGCTCGTGCAAATTGTAGCCTCTTTTTACTATTTGTAGTGGAGATGAGTGGTACCCGGTGGGGTCTTCTGCTGTTGTAGCCCATCCGCCTCAAGGTTGTGTGGTTGTGGCTTCACAAATGCTTTGCTGCAGACCTCGGTTGTAATGAGTGGTTATTTCAGTCAACGTTGCTCTTCTATCAGCTGGAATCAGTCGGCCATTCTCCTCTGACCTCCGCATCCACAAGGCATTTCCGCCCACAGGACGGCCGCATACTGGATGTTTTTCCCTTTTCACACCATTCTTTGTAAACCCTAGAAATGGTTGTGCATGAAAACCACAGTAATTGAGCAGATTGTGAAATACTCAGACCGGCCCGTCTGGCACCAACAGCCATGCCACGCTCAAAATTGCTTAAATCACCTTTCTTTCCCATTCTGACATTCAGTTTGGAGTTCAGGAGATTGTCTTGACCAGGACCACAACCCGACATGCATCGAAGCCACTGCCATGTGATTGGTTGACTAGATAATCGCATTAATGAGAAATAGAACAGGTGTTCCTAATAATTCTTTAGGTGAGTGTCTATATATATATATATATATATATATATATATATATATATATATATTAAAAAAAAAGCAGACTGATGTCCATCCCTTCATGACCACCATGATAATCCACCATGTGACAAAGCTCGAATCATTTCAAATTGGTTTCTTGAACATGACAATGAGTTCACTGTACTAAAATGGCCCCACAGTCACCAGATCTCAACCCAATAGAGCATCTTTGGGATGTGGTGGAACGGGAGCTTCGTGCCTCCCTCAAATCTCCATCAACTGCAAGATGCTATCCTATCAATATGGGCCAACATTTCTAAAGATGCTATCAGCACCTTGTGGAATCAATGCCACGTAGAATTAAGGCAGTTCTGACGGCAAAAGGGGGTCCAGCACCGTATTAGTGTGGTGTTCCTAATAATTCTTTAGGTGAGTGTATATTGCAGTTGCCTGCCCGTGTGTGAGAGGCTGCAGGCTCAGTCAGAGACAGCACTGTGTGCACCATTCATATAGGGTGTGACAGAAAATACCTTGCAGATAAAAAATAATTATATTTCATATTTTTCTGTGATATAATCCCATTTGCAAGCCCGTGTGTGTCAGGCCCCCACAGACTATATTGTGACCACTGGCTAGGCCTCCACTCATACCGTTACAGGGTGTCACTCACTCAAATACCTTGCAAATAAAAAAAAATTCTATTTAATATTTTTCTGTGATATAATCACAGTTGCAAGCCAGTGTGTGTCAGGCCCCCACAGACTGTACTGTGCCCACTGCCCACCACTTATATAGGGTGGCACAGTACCTTGCAAACATAGTACCACTTATCTAAAAAAAAAATGACAGGCAGAGGCAGGCCACCCCGCAGGGGCCGTCGTGGTCGTGGTGCTGTGATTTCCACTGGCCATGGAATAATGCCCAGTGTTCAGAGGCCACGTACCCTGAACCCAAAAAATTCGGAGAAAATAGTTCACTGGCTTACACAGGACACCCAAACTTCAACAGCTTCCGCTAAGAACCTTGATGCACCATCCTCCTCCAGCTCAGCTTTGGTCACTACTCTCCCGCCTGCCGCCACCACCACCACAACCACCACAGCCACCACAGCCGCTTCACTTGATCCCTCAGAGGAGTTATTTACACATCAGTTGGATGAAATTAGTGATGCACAACCATTATTGCCAGGGGATGTAGATAACAGGGATATGTCTCAGTCAGGCAGCATTACACACATGGACGTACAGTGTGATGATGATGATGATGTTGTACCCGCTGCTGCTTCCTTTGCTGAGGTGTCAGATACAAGTGAAGCGGTTGATGATGACGATGTGTCCGTGGATGTCACGTGGGTGCCTGCTCGAAGAGAAGAAGAAGAGGGGGAAAGTTCAGAAGGGGAGACAGAGAGGAGGAGGAGGAGGAGGAGACGAGTTGGAAGCAGGGAGCTAGTGGCACAGTCAGACTGCATGAATCGGCACCCGGGGTCAGCCAGACAGCACGCCAATCAACGCATGCTGTTGCCACCACCAGAATGCCTTCATTGCAAAGCTCAGCAGTGTGGCATTTTTTTGTGTGTGTCTGCCTCTGATAACAGCGATGCCATTTGCAACCTGTGCCAAAAGAAACTGAGTCGTGGGAAGTCCAACACCCACCTCGGTACAACTGCTTTGCGAAGGCACATGATCTCACATCACAAACGCCTATGGGATCAACACATGAGTACAAGCAGCACACAAGCTCAAAGCCACCATCCTCCTCCTGGTCCAGCATCTTCAGCCACGTCAACCACTGCTGTCCTCCTTGCCCCCTCTCAACCACCCGCCACTTCGCCTCTCACCTTCAGCAGTTCCTGCTCATCTGCCCACAGTCAGGTGTCTGTAAAAGAAATGTTTGAGCGTAAGAAGCCAATGTCACAGAGTCACCCCCTTGCCCGGCGTCTGACAGCTGGCTTGACGGAACTCTTAGCCCGCCAGCTTTTACCATACCAGCTGGTGGAGTCTGAGGCCTTCAAAAAGATTGTCGCTATTGGGACACCACAGTGGAAGGTACCCGGACAATTTTTTTTTTTTCAAAAAAGGCAATCCCAAACATCTACTCAGTGATTGAAAAGGAAGTCATGGCAACTCTGGCATACAGTGTTGGGGCAAGGGTCCATCTGACCACTGATACCTGGTCTGCAAAGCACGGTCAGGGCAGGTATATCACCTACACTGCGCATTGGGTCAACCTGCTGACGGCTGCCAAGCATGGAATGCGTGGCTCTGCAGCGGAGTTGGTGATACCGCCACGACTTGCAGGCAGGCCTACTGCAACCTCCTCTACTCCTCCTACTCCATCCTCTTCCATAACCTCCTCGGCTGAGTCCTCTTCTGCTGCGACGTCTGGCTGCACATCAACTGAATCCCCCCAGCTCCCTAGGGGCTATTCCACATCCCGGATACGACAGTGTCACGCTGTCTTGGGGTTGACTTGCCGGAAAGCAGAGAGCCACACCGGACCAGCACTCCTGTCCGCCCTGAACGCACAGGTGGATCAGTGGCTGACCCCGCACCAACTGGAGATCGGCAAAGTGGTGTGTGACAATGGAAGCAATTTGTTGGCGGCATTGAATTTGGGCAAGTTGTCACATGTGCCGTGCATATCACATGTGTTGAATCTCATCGTGCAACGCTTTGTGTCTAAGTACCCAGGCTTACAGGATGTCCTCAAGCAGGCCAGGAAGGTGTGTGGCCATTTCAGGCATTCCTACACGGCCATGGCGTGCTTTTCAGACATTCAGCGCCGAAACAACATGCCAGTGAGACGCTTGATTTGCGACAGCCTGACACGTTGGAATTCAACACTCCTAATGTTCGACCGCCTGCTCCAACAAGAAAAAGCCAGCAACGAGTATTTGTATGACCGGGGTGCTAGGACAGCCTCTGCAGAGCTGGGAATTTTTTTGCCACGTTACTGGATGCTCATGCGCAATGCCTGTCTGTAGGCTCATGCGTCCTTTTAAGGAGGTGACAAACCTAGTCAGTCGCACCGAAGGCACCATCAGCGACCTAATCTCATTTGTTTTCTTCCTGGAGCGTGCCCTGCGAAGAGTGCTGGATCAGGCTGTAGATGAGCGTGAAGAGGAAGAGGAAGAGTTGTGGTCACCATCACCACCAGAAACAGCCTTGTCATCATTGCTTGCCAGACCTGCGGCAACGCTGGAAGAGGAGTCAGAGGAGGAATGTGGCTTTGAGGAGAACGAAGACCAACCACAGCAGGCATCCCACCAGGGTGCTCGTTGTTGTCACCTATCTGGGACCCGTGGTGCTGTACGTGGCTGGGGGGAAGAACAGACCGTCAATGACATCAGTGAGGACGAGGAACGGGAAATGAGTAGCTCGGCATCTGAACTTGTGCAAATTGGGTCTTTCATGCTGTCATGTTTGTTGAGGGACCCTCGTATAAAAAG